>NC_084950.1:15028217-15117113 GCF_949316205.1 Platichthys flesus
GCTGTCATTCTGCAACACACAGCTGATGATCTCTAAATCATATCAATACGTTGATGAACTTTAGTCCCAGCCTTCAGCCCTGAGGCGTTTTCAAGAGGGAGAGAACAGATGCTGCAGGCAGATGTTGTGGGCCCCGAGCAAACTAATGGGCTGTGAGTAAAAGTAAAGCCACCATGTGCCTTATGTCGCTTAAAAGCATTCCATCCTCAGGAATCTTTGGTTTTGTGTGAATACAGCACTGCATGTTCTGTACATCTACCAAAGTCTTGAAGCTTAAACTGAATCCCAGAATGGGGAGTATGTAGCTAAGGTCGTGTTCACTGCACGAACTTGGGTCATAAATCATGTTTCTGCCCTCAGACGTCCAGAGATTGGCACAAAAACCTACAAAACATGATATGTTTGAAACTTTTCAAAGGTCCATCATCTCGGTGTGTTGTGGTGGTGAACTCCAGTGAGCCCATTAATTTAGATCTGGGCTCCCGATCCTCTCCCATACTTACTCCTCTGTAAGTATACAGAGCGATGGCAGGCTCGTGCTTTTTATAGAGGAAAGGCTCACTTGTGATTTTAAAGGCAGGGCGGATAGGCCCACCCAGGCAAGATCAAGGGGAATGTGTCTTTTTTTTCTACCCTCCCTTGAACATACGCCCTTGCATAATGCAAATAACCTTTTACATGTGCACATTACCCCTCAAATTAGAGTTTAGCGTGGATGTTTTTAGCATGCTGGCTGACCAAAGTGGTATTTATGTAGGGCTGGATATATGCAGTCTCCTGCCTCTTACCCAGGGCCTGAAATCATCACCAGTGTCAGTTGTCGGCAGTTGTCGGCAGTCTGGTTTGTTAAGTGCTGCATGCTCTATGTAGGACATACAGTAAGTGTGACAGAATTCGTTACACAAGTAGACTGCTGCTGCTTCACACTGTTTGATTAATGCAAAAGTCCCTGCCTGAATACTGGAGCTTTTTTTGCACTGTTTCATTGTTGAAAAAAAAGCTTACACTGTGGGAACGCAGGCAAAATCCATGTTGATATGAAATCGTATATGCTTACATCACTGCACACAACTGGAAAATCGTTATCTGAAGCATCCCAGCTGAAACCTGCTCTGACTTTCACTACTTTGTCTGAACTGGACAGTTCTAACAAAATGGCAACAAACAAACATCTCTTAAAGGTCAATTTGCTGTAATATTTAGTATTAAAGCTTTATACTGAAGTTCAAACCAAAATCTTACATTGGGGCTCCAGCCACTCTAATTATTTCTTAACGAATATGTGTAAATAATAGAGATGTCTCTCCTGCCACTATATGATAACACCAACAGAGAGGGTTAGCTTAGTTTAGATTAGCTTAGCTCAACAGCAGGGTTCAGTGTGTAGAATTTAGTGACATCTAGTGGTGAAGTTGGATATTGCAGCTGAATACCCCTCACCTCAGACTCAATTATGTTCAGTTTGGACTACTGTTAAAAACATGGCGTCCTCGATAGAGAGGACCAGCTTCTGATATAAATATAAAGTATCTTAATATAAAGGGCTAGTTGTAGGGTAAAGACAACAACAATTCGTACAATTTAGAGGATTATACATGAGTGAAAACATGTCTAGGATTGTTTAATATTCAGGGTTAGCCTAAATCTTTCATACTCAACCTTTAAGACTGTAACCCAGGTAAATGCTGTCCTGCCTCTGTACAAAGTTTATAAAACCTGCCCAGGATCACCTTAACGCTCACGAAATAATATATTTTGTCTGCTGCTCTACTTATTGCTGAGCTGAGCAGAATCCAGCTTATTATTTACCAAAGTAGTATTAATATGGGAGCTGCTGGTTAGGTTAGCTTATGCCGCGTTCCATTAAACCTCAGAGCACAGAATGCAGCTGGAACTCCCCCTCTAGTCAGAATTCGGAAGGTGGGAGGAACTTCACCAACCCCCGACTTCGAAGTCCAAGATGGCCCCTCATTATATCAGCACTTGTGTCATTAAATGCGTCAAACACAGTTCTGTCCAATTACTGTCAGTGGACGTTTTAAGTGTCCAGAAATGAAAGTGGTATCAACCCTCTCGTCTAACATTTGGTAAGATTGAAAAAAAGTGTATTTCACCATCATATCAAACAATTGTGTAAAACTGCTATTGAGTTATTTTATGATCCTTTATCCTGACTGACATACAGGTCCATCTGAGTTTATTGGTGTCAGGCTCTGGCTGTGTGGACATGGCTTCCCAGCTCCTGCCTGTTTGAGGCGTGTTTATTAATAATGGATGAGGAGAGCAAGACGTCCAAGTGGGGCTTTTAACTGCTCTTCACCTCCCTCTTTTTGCCCCTCTGGAGATTACACAGCCAGACAAGAAATAAATGAACTTCCCCGGTGGTATACAATTGCCTGACACCCTGAAAGTCTCAATAGCCTTCAAAGCTTAAAGGGTGTTGTCATAGTAATGGAAGGCAGTGGAAGTAATGCCTGCCTTGCTGCATTGCCGGGCTACTGGCACTGGTAGCCGTTTCTCACTACAACAAAAAGGGCTAAAAGAAAAGAGAGAGACGGAGCTGGGGGGGAGTAGAGGAGGAGGGAGTTGAGTAGAAACAGAGATAGAGAAAAGAGGGTGTAGATGTAAGTATTAGGAAGAGTTGTGCGTGACGTTTGATTCAGGGTGTGAGGTTTTAGAGACCTGCAGCCGCTACAGCAGCAAGGTTTCCCAGTATCTGTCCGTCCCAGGCCGCGCTGTCAGCCCAGATTAGAGGCTTGTGTTTGCCTGTGTGTAAGAATAGAAAAACCCAGAAACAGACTGGCAGCAGCGGTTCAAAGTATTCAAATACTTTATTTATGCATAAGTACCACCCCTGCAAATGATCATAAGAAACATCTGAGGTGCAAAAGCAAATTTTACCTCTTTGGGCACGAAAAAGTCATTTGAAAGAAACCATGTGAGAGGTTGAGAGGGAAATGTCTACACAGCTGTTAGATAATTCTAGTGCACTAAGAAAGTATATTTCCCTTTCAAATGTAGCGTCAAAGTATAAATAATTCTTCAGAGAGAGCAGGACTGTTTGAGGGATTGACTTATGTGAAGAGATTCATCTCAAACAGCCTGCAGTTTATGGATATTTTTTTTGATTAAATGATTCTTTAAAAGCTGAGCCCCAAACTTCTAATATCTCAAGTCATCACTCTGATGAGTTTCAGTTTTCAGCTTTAGACCTGGAAACAACACCCGACTCAAATACGCATTGTACATGTGAATGTGTATATAAATAGACTAAACTAGAGGGGACCTGCTTATTATTTCCTGTTGTGTGTTCCTTCATTTCCTCTGCCAGTGTATGTAATTGTGATGTTATCTTGACTGCCATTATGGAGATTTCTAAAATAGTCAAAGTAAGAAGATAAAAGTATGGAAGAAACAAGTTTCTCACAGCTTCTATAGGTTTCAAAGTTTTTTCAAAGTTTCTATTTAGTGCTAGACAGTAAATGTACACATGCAGTTGCTGTACTTAACTACAGTTAAGAGTTATTTTTACTATATTATGATCACTTATCAGTAACTTAATAATATAATAGTCTAGATACAATAAGATACAATCATGAGTACTTCTACTTTAATACCACATTTCTTCTGGTAATGATTATGTATTTATGCTTTAACATGAGTAAATGTTTCAATGCAGGCCTTGCAGATTTGTTTTTAAGAACCTTATAATTTCTTCCTCATATACGAAAAAAAGAAAACTCAAACTATGTTGTCTCAGCTTTAACAGTTTAATGTTTTAATAAGGCCATTAAACTCATTCAGATAGAAGAGGCTGCAGCAGATCGGTGGCATGTTACAATAGCTTCAACTTTGTCTTCTAAACTAAACTCACCATACAACTCGTGCAACAGACATGTAGCCTATATAACTTTTTAGATTTCTACTGTGCTCAGTGCTTTTCTTTTGAGATGAATATAACCCTAATCCAGTCTCCTTCTGTGCGTGGAGCTTCACTGCTCATCAGGAGCCTGTTGCTCACTCCCACCGAAACTCATGTGAAACTGTGTATTCTGTCAGCACCATGGATACCGGCCCAAAATTGCTTTTCTCAAGTTTATATATATATATATATATATATGTTATATAGGCTATATATATATATATATATATATAACTTGAGCTTTTTCATTATAAACAAGTCTTGTCTTTTCTTCATATGACACAAAACAGTGTGTGTGTGTGTGTGAGTGTGTATTCACGTGGTTACCCTCTCTTTCAATATAAACAAGTCTTGTCTTTTCTTCATATGACACAAAACAGTGTGTGTGTGTGTGTGTGTGAGTGTGTATTCACATGGTTACCCTCTCTTTCCTGGGGAAGTATAATGCTCTGGGTCAGAGGTCAGTGCAGAGGGGGGTTTGTGGGGGGTTGGGAGTGTCTGGAAGGCATTTCCTGGACTGGCAGCTGCCCGGGCTCTGCCCCACCTCTCTCTCTCTCTCTCTCTCTCTCTCTCTCTCTCTCTCTCTCTCTCTCTCTCTCTCTCTCTCACACATGATCAGGGCTCAGTTCAGGATGTCAATAATGTTGTGTCATCGGTCAGGGAAGGCTGGAGAAACATCAAGGCTCTTTTCTAAACAATGTGTGGATTGATGAATGTGCAGCGGGCCGCTCTGACACTGCTGCTCTCTAGTGGTGCACAGGGTAGACCGCATCCTCTTGAAAACTTGATCGTTCACTTTTGTGTTGACTCTGTGTTTACAGGCGTGTACATACTGATCGCGGTGGGAGCTGTGATGATGCTCGTTGGCTTCCTGGGATGTTACGGCGCCATTCAGGAGTCTCAGTGTCTGCTGGGAACAGTGAGTGTCACATCTCTTTTGACTTTAACGCTCTCACCTTTGAACTTTATCCAGTAGGAGCTCTTTTCTTGAATAAGAATGACATGTTTTTTTAATCTGTGACAGAGGCTCAGATTCAAACACTTATTTCTCCTCTCTCTTAAGTTCTTCTTCTTCTTGGTCATCCTGTTCGCCTGTGAAGTGGCTGCAGCAATGTGGGGATTCATGAACAGGGACACGGTAAGTGATGCAAGCAAACGCACTGACACTCACACACACACACACACACAAACAGCAGCAGCAGCCCTGCCTGTAGTTTGCTCCTTGTATTGATTTTCCTCCTCTGCTCCAGTGCACCTACCCTGTCTGTTTGTATTTGTGTCTCTGACTCCCTGCCGTCCACAGATCTCCAAAGAGCTGATCAACTTCTACGACGCTGCATACATTAAGGCCGTGGACGTCACCGGGTCTCCCAGTAAAGACGCTGCCATCAAGGTCCTGGATGTTTTCCACAATACGGTACGCCACAATGGAAAACCTTATAAGCGATAATATGCCTGAGTGAACTTCTTTATTGGGTGAGTGACCTCTTCTTCTTTCCTCTTCAGCTCGACTGCTGTGGTAAAGGTGATGACACGGCGCTCTTCAAACAAGTGTCCAGCACCATGTGTCCAAGGAAGACTCCAGAGGATTTTATCAAATCTCAGGTAAACATTAATTCTACTAATAAAGCCACAAATCAAAAACAATCGCTTGTCTGAATTGTCTTCAAACTTAGTGAGATTCTTTCCGCGGACCTGAAGAAGTGCAGCAACAACTGTTTCTTGAATACACTGGTTGATTTATTGTATAAAACTTCTGCTATATAACTAATTTCAGGAGCTGATACTTTGCTTCTTTAGAAAAATGGACACCTAAATGACAGATTTTACAAAATTTTAATTAGCATCAGTCTTATCCTTTTAAGTAGTAGTAAGTAGTTGCAGTGATTAAACACACTCACTTCAAACAGTAATATTTAACAAACCCATCTGGATGTGAAACTAATTCAACAGCGCTGCTACTAGTGCCCCTGAGCAAGGCACCTTACTCCCCCAACATCTGCTCCCCGGGCGCGGTACATGGCTGCTCACTGCTCTGTGTGTCCTGCACCAGATGGGTTAAATGCAGAGGATAAATGTACCTACCATTGCATGAGTGTGTTGTGCATGTCTGTGCATGTGTTTGGTATAAATAAAATGAATCTTAATCTTAATCTTAAGAAAGGGGATTTTATAGAAAAATGTTCATTATAAGATGATGTGTAGGCTATGAATATCTTACGATATATAATTGTTTTACATCAATATGCTAATGCATGCTAATTTTTTGTTATTATTAATTCCCTAGAAATTACATTTCTGTCCAATAATTTAATTAATTGCTCAATCCTTTTAAAAATCACTTAAAACTGAAAATTCTAAAAATTCCTGAAAGACATTGTAAGATATTGTTTTCAACAGACCAAAGACATGATGTGTTAGGTCACTGTGACCTTGAAAATCTAACCAGTTCATCCTTGTGTCTGACTGAATGTTAGTACCATATCTGAAGAAATGTCCTCATATCGTTCTTGTGATGGGACGGACAAACAGCCAGAAAACAAAATCCCTCCTGCCACTGGCTTTTGTTGAGGCATAAAAAATAACACAACAATGTCTGTAAGGTTTTATTACCCTTGGCTGCTGGTTTCAAATCACATACTCATGTGTTTAGTACCATCACGACCCAAACTACTTCAACAAGACATAGCGATATAATGATGCAATAACGTATATCATCATTAATAAACCAGAGGTGTGAGACAAGAACAGCTGAGATTCAGCCTCTCACAACATCTTCTCTTCTGTCTCCTCGCAGAGCTGTCACACAAAACTGATCGAGCTGTTCTCCGAGAAGCTACACCTGATTGGTCTGGCCGCGCTGGTGGTGGCTGTCATCATGGTGAGTGTAGATTAAAGACGTCTCTTTCCCACAGCAGCGGCTCTCTGCAGTTTTACACACGTGCTGGATTCGAGACATATTGAATTAAACTGTTCTGTCGTTCTTCCTGTTTAGATCTTTGAGATGATCTTCACCATGGTGCTCTGCTGTGGGATCCGCAACAGCCCTGGAGCGTATTAGGACTCCAGCCAACAGGCAGCCGCATTGTATAATGGGATTATTTTGATTATGCATCAGCTCCTTTTCCCCTTTTGATTATAACACTAGACGGATATCTCCTCTTTTTATTTTAGATTAGAAACAATGAATTGATTTTGATACTGCTCATCTATCATTGCTGTTATTTTAGCTTCTGTGTGTCGGATGTTCTTTATTATTTATCATACAACACTTCATATGAATCTTTTATTATTATTATTATTTACAGTATTTTTTGTCAAAGGTTTCTCTCAAGTCATTAAACTTATTGCTGTTGGATGTATAAATTGTATATATATACATAAACTTTGTATATGTTAATAACACTTAGGAGAGTCCATGTATTCCCTGATTGTTTGTGGCTGCAGTGTTAGTGTAACAATATGATTAAGCAGGATTTCATGGACTAGGCTTCTGTCTTACTCTCGCCTGTATGTCCTTTAGTCAGCTTTATGTCTCTGCTATGTGTGTTTTGTCTTTTTAGCACAAAACAAGTTACTTATCCTGTTTTAGTAATGCTAAGAAATGATGTCACCTCCTTTGTACTATTGATTTTCACCCTTTTCTCTCCTGATCCATTCAGATTAAATCATTTCTTATCATAAGTATCATGTTTATAAGTTTTGAGTAGTTTAAAGAGGAGTTCTGACTTTTCAGTTGGTTCTTTCTAGAGGCCTGAAGAGGCAAAACTACAGTATTTTGTGAAAATATAACAGAGATAAGTCTGGAAAATAAAACGGTTTCGAGTATCAATACATAGTTTTTTTCTTATTTGTTAAAAAGACAATTATTTCATCTCTCATCAGCTCAGTGCTTCTCAAACTGGGGGACGGGCCCTTCTGAAAATATATAGTGTCACCAAGCTGCATTATTTTGATTAATATAGGGAAAAAAAAGTTTACTGAGGCTGTCGTGTTCACCTTTAACTCACTAAAACTCAATTTATATCATTCTTTTATAATTACCTTCCCTGTCAAAAGATTTGTTTAGTTGGAGGTTTAATGGGTGGGGTGGGTGAAGTGTTTTGTGGACTCATATGTCATCCGCCCCACAATCAGCATAGTAGTGAGTATATAATGGGTGAATTTTCCTATCTGGGTGAAGTATCCATTTGAGCTACTTCATCTGTGCAGTAAAGAATTAGTGCCATGTGTTTTGTCAACCTCCTTCAGCTTCACTTATTTTAAACATAAGAATAAGAATAAAAGCTGCAAATATGTAGCTCCTGTCCCCACAGGGGGGCAGTGTGACATCAGCGCCTCTCTTGCCCAATCAGCGCCCTCTATTCGAAAGCTCAGCTGAACACATTAAAAACTGAACTGACTTGTATTTCTGGCACAGTGGCAGCAGACACACCCGGCACACACGTGTTTGAACCGCCCTGAAGTTCGTCTCCTCATCACAGGACACATCGTCTCCTCTTAAACGACGTCAGGGTGCAGGTTTCGCTCACGGTGCCCACAAGCTCAGACACATTCGCCGACATGTTTTATGATCCCTGTCTACTGGACAGATGTTCAGGAAACATAGATGTGTTAAATCAAACTCCAGGACAGTGATAGTGTGACACAACAAAAACCAAATGCCAGACAACGCGCGCACACACAAACACACACACACACACACACACACACACACACACACACAAACACACACTTAGACGTATGAGGCCTTTTCCCTTTTACATGGTGATCTCATTGTCTTCCATTATGGACTCGAAACAGAAAACCCCTCTCAGTCTAATGCAGTGAAACTCAGGAGCCTACAAAAAAGCCATGCAACTCAATCAACACCTTTCTAAAGAGTTTTAAAAAACTGATCAATACAACCTTTTACGTGAGATTGACATTCAGAGGGCTGTGGGATTAGTTTTAGTTCGGTGTAGCCTTTTTAATAATTGAGTGCAGATGTGAATCAGAGTTTCGAGTAGAGTTTACTTCCTGTGGTGGAACCCTGTGAGGGCAAACAAGTAGTGGTTCATTAATTAGGTTTATACATCATGTAGAGACACGCAGAGAAAGTGCTGATGTGGCGCTCCCACTCTGCATCCCATTCATGTCCAAAGATTTTCTAAAGTTATTTTTAATATTGATGCAGATTACCAAACGTAATTGGCAAAAATTGCTAAAGAAAGGAGATGTTTTACATCACAGTAGGTAAATAAACAGCATTATAGTTTTTATAGTTTTTAGTTTTTATAGTGGTGCTTGCCTGTATAAGTGGTGGAGCAATTTTTTTTAAGCCCCCGAAACCATCTCAGGAGTAAAGATTTGTTGGTTTAAAAGGTACCAGTCGAAAGGTGTTGTATCACTGTTGTCTGTTAAAGTGAGCTCCCATTGAACACACTCAAATGACTGCATGACTGAATCCAGTTTTTCTCATCATGCGCCTACAGCCTGGAACAACATACAGAGCAATCTTAAGCTCAACATGTTTATATCCTCAGGGCAATATAGGTATTTAACCTCACCTTATTTAATCTGTAGTTGTTATTGTTTTAATCTGCTTCAAATTAAAATTGATGTTGTAACTATGCTGCTTGTTTCTGCTATTTGGCAGTTTTTTATTGATTTTTTTTGGGGGGTCTTGGAATGTTTTGTGCTTATCTGGCTGTCGTGTAAATGAGGTCCCCTCCTCAATGTATTCACATGTTAAAATAAGGAATGTTCAGGCTTTCCGGCTTTCAGGCAGGATTCAGGCTTTCCTCGAATCTCCAGTTAAGGGAAGTGTTACCGTTGAGTCATGCACACACAATAAATAAGCCCCTGTTCTGTGTTAATGTGAAAGGTTTTCTCATCTGTTCGCTGCTCAGAATCGTGACCTCACCCCCGTCCGACCCCTCTGTGATGAACTGGAACCACCGGGTTTAATCAGCTGACATCAGGTTTCAACATCAACACTCATGAGGCTGAAGGGAAGATCTGGTGCGCCGTCTTCCCACACGAGTGCCGACTGTAATAGCAGCCTATTAATACCCATAACATGTCCCACACTGACATGAGTGTAATCAACAACCATCGGTCACACATGGGCTGGGAATATTGGAGTCGAGTTAGATTCAGCGCTGAAGTTCGGCAAACACATAAATCCTCAGATCCAGATTCAGTCTCCAGCTTCACACCTTCACATCTACCTGCTTAGATTGATGCACCCCTGTATATCTAGGCATTAGTCACACTTTTTTAAATCTTGTCTCCAACTCGTCATGAGTTCTGCAGCGAGCTCTTCACCCACATGTTCTGTGATGAGCTGGTGACTCCCGGCCAGGTTTAAAACCTAAATACATACATGGCCTGGTTTTGTCAGGTTGATACTTAATAGCAATTTTTGTCCAAATATAAGTTTGGATCCAAAACGATTACATTTTTCATTTCTGTGTTATTTGTCACTTTGGTGAAATATGCAGGCCCAGGTTATGGATTACCACTTTAATAATTGTTTACAGAGCATGAGCAGAGGGGCTGGCAGATCCCAGGTAATAAAGAAGGAAAGTAAACGTGAAGAAAGTGGCAGGTTAAGAATGTCAGAGAGCAGGAATCACATTTCTCTTATTCTTAACTCCTTATAATTATCACTGTTTCCTAACACATTCATTTTATTATTATAAATCATAGAATTTGTTTTATCATCCTGCTGTTTATTGGTTTATGGTGTGTTAAATGTCTTTTTTTTAAGAGAACTCCTGATCCGATATCTGAAATCCAAACCAATCGTGCAGTGAAGGATTAATACCACAGTGTAAAATACTCCATTACTAAAGCTACTCATCACAGTTTCTTTAAGCCCAAAGTAACATATTCAAATATCAAAAAGATGTTTAGTTCAGAATCTGAAAACATTGAAAAAGAACAGCAAGTTGTCACAAGCGAAAAATTTCAACTGACATACATTTGACATTTTGGCTAAAAAATGAATTAGTTAGATAACTAATGTTCCTCTGTTGACTGAATACTAAACCAACATCAGCAGCTGAGGCATCAGCACAAACGACAGTACAACCCTTTGAAGTGTTTAACTCCTATTCAGTTTCATGTTCTTATAATGTTTTACATGTTTTTGGCCATGTGGTGTGGTCCAAAGACAGACGAAATGTGTGACGCATCAGATGGCAGACAGAACATGGGTGTTACTTTCTCATGCGCAACTTTCTCTGACACACACACACACACACTGCTCTGAGTCAGTAACCGTTCCTGTTCTCCCAAAGCAGTCTGAGAACTCAGTGAGAACACCTGCTCTGATAATCTGCTGTGCTGACTGATTCAACAATGAAATGTTGCAACATCTTAAAAAGAAAAAAATCGGAACCAACATCATCAAATCACACGGCGTGTAGGGAAGTGTTAATAAACTGTCCCCTCTCCAGTAACACACCCAGCGATGTGACACTCTTTGACTCATCTCTTTTGTTTCGGGGAGGCACCACGTGTACCTACACTGAAAAAGATGCGATGATAATTATTAGGGTGGTGGCTATAGAAGGACTCTATAACCTCTAATGCCGTCTAATACCTCAGCAGATCAGACGCCCTGACGAGCTGGTTCAACACTTCAGAGAGAGAAAGAGCATCCACCATCAACTCAATGGTTATGGTAAGTGTCAACTTATTTTTTAAAGACATTTAAACAAGATTTAATTAATTCCACTGCTGTTTATGATATGGAGGGAAAATAATTCCCACTGAGAACATTACTTTTTAATTTAATTGTATAGATGCATTTACTGAAATGTGTAAAAGCTGAGGGATTATTTCTACGCACAAATATTCTCTGACGAAAAAGGATAGAATAGAAAAAAAGAGAATAGAATTTTGTAATGGCACGTACAAAAACATTTTGCTGCAGATCTCCAAAGCATTGCGATACATATAATAAATAGAAAAGATTGTTGATAATTAAAAAACAGAGAAATGAGAATTATAAGATTATATATACATAGTACATATTGTAAAACATTCAGCTTTTGTATTTCTATAGATCTTTCACTACATCTGGTTCATTGTGTAAATCTATTGACTTTAATCATCTACGTGGAAAGAAAATATCGGTCTTTCAATATAGGGAAATTATTGGCTAATTGAAAAACCTTAAAACAGTTTGTTTGTTATTTTCTACTTAAATCCTAAGGAAGAAAAATAATCCAGAAAACAAAATGATGCACTAGACATTTGTTTAAAATTATCTAAACCAGTTTAATTTAACATGTTTATTCTGCACCGGATGTGATTTTTTAAATACTTCACATCAGTTCCAGACAGGTAGATGCTACAGCTGCACCGCATGTAGCATGTGTCACTCCCAAGCTCAATATCACCTTTGTATCTGTGGCCATGGTGACTCACGGTTGCTAGGCTGAAATAAAACAAAGCAGATAAAACAGGTATGTCTCTGACGTAACAGAGTGAGAGTGAGCCACACCTTGTAAGAGTCCTGCAGTCAGGCTGAGGCTCAGTTGCAAGACTCAACTTGATTTGATGCCAGTAATCATTACACTTACAAAAAGACAGACATACAACAGATGTGTAATGAGTTCAAGGTCCAGTCTGTAGGTGAAATTGATCAGTTGTCAGCGATTTCACACGTAATAATCCAAGTGATGTTTTCACGGGTGTGTTTCATCTAAATTGTGCATTGTTGTTTTCTTTACCCCATAATGTTCCATTTATATTTAAACACTTTATATTAACATCGGGAGTGGGTCCTCTTTATAGAGTTTTTTTTTTTTTTTTTATGGAAGCCTAAACTGGACAAACTAAGACCCTTTTGAGTTTTTAGACGACTGAAGGCTGCCACAGGTTTCTCTTCCATGTGTAGAAGGGGAGGGTGAGGGGAGGGGTATTCAGCTGCAACATGCAAATTCAACATTAGATGTCACTAAATTATCCAAACTGAACCTTAAATCGTACAGACTAATAAAACTAAGAATAATTTCACAAAGTGAATAATTCACATACAGCACATGTTTGAGTAAATGTAGATGTTTCTACAAGAAAATGCGGAAATGGAGGAAGTTCGAAGTTATTGCATTTGATCTCAATGAAAATTGTACTTTAAATTCCAACTTGAAGTATAGTTAAAATATATATTTGGACCTGCGTTAACATATATGATACATCATCCACTTGTGCAACACATCCAGCTGCCATTTTACAATAAATCAGAGATGTTGATCAAACCTGATGATAATTTTGTTGCAGTCAATTGTCTGTTTTTATCATCTTCTAAAAAAAATGTTACCCTCATGATCCAACTGTTTATTCAGACTTAAGAACTATATATGCTTGAAATTGCTAACACACCATGGAGTGTGGTAATGTTAATGAGTTAGAGCTTTATGACTTAATTCCTCAACGCCATCACATTTACCCCCATTGTCCATTTAAGGGTTAGGGGTTAGGGGCTGCTAGTCAGGACTGTCGTTTTTGTTTAACAATCATCTGTTGTTTAACCTGGTTTATTCACTTTGTTTATTCACTCCATCGAATTATGTTTTAATATATTTTAACAAGTCCACAGAATCCACTCTTTGTAACAGAACAGAAATGTAGCTGTGATCGTGATCAGAACACAGTACAACTTAAAAGAAATGTGGAGTTTCTCTTTCTCTTTTTGAACTTTTCAAATCACAATTTACATAATCTTAAAGATGTGTTACAAGAATACACAGATCCTTTACTCATTTCAAAGTGCAAATACTGCAATATAAAGATACTCCTGCTTTGAAAATGGGTAACGTATCAAATGCAAAAGTATTATTTTTATAAAACATATAATCAGTTTAATATTATATTGTCATACATTAAACTACCTGGCCTTAACGCAACATGTCATGCATTACATAACGTGCTACAGCAAAGCATAGCATAGCATAGCATAGCATAGCATAGCATAGCATAGCATAGCATAGCATAGCATGTTTTTTACTATGCATAACACAGTAAAAAACAATACAACACAACATAAAACAGCACAATATAAAAATACATAACATAACATAGCATTGCAGAGCTCGACACAATTTAAAACAATACAACACAACTAGTGCTGTCAAACGATTAAAATATTTAATTGCGATTAATCGCATTATGTCATAGTAAACTCAAAATTAATCGCGATTAATCGCAAAATTGTATCTATTCTTAATGTCCCTTCATTCATTTTTTCTCCATAATTTTTTGGGGGTTTTAATGCTCTATCAACATGGAAAGTGGATTGGCTTGCTTTATGCAAATGTTTTATTTTATTGAAAAACAACATTGCCAAACAGGGCGGTACAAAATAAAATTATAAAGTGCACATTTCAGGTAAACAAGGACTCAGCCTATAGTGCAGTTAAACAATGGCTTAATATTTTCTTTTTTTCAAGTTTGCTGTGAACATAGCAGTCAGGCCTCTCAAACAGACAAGCAACAAAATAACAAACAAACAAAATACACAGGCAAGTGTTGGCCTACTTTGAAACAAATTAAACACAGAACTGTGTAGGGCTATTTGAGTCCTCCCCATATTTGTGGAAAATGTATGAAATAAGAAGCACCCTATTTTGAAATAAATAAAAACATATAGCTGCAGCCTAGTAGCTTAAAAATATATATTTTAGTTGGCGAAATATTAAAACAAAAAGCGAGAGCAGGTCAGACTGGAGGCGAACACAGATACTGAAGCTCGATAGAAACCAACTGCAGCTTCTGCTCTGATCGAGAAGCTGAGGCGCTGATCTCTGATCAGCTGAGACCAGAGAATCTGTGTTTTCACTGTTTTCATAGTTAAGAAGCAGTGAGTCACTGAGAGGCTGTTTCACGTGAACGAGCTCTGATCTCACTGTGTCTCCCTGAGCGAGTGCTCGGGGGGCAGGGGGCGGAGCTACGGTGAGCTATCTGGAGCCACATACACACACAGACACACACACACTCGCCCGCTCCTTGTACTTCATGACGGCCTGATACGATGATGTTTTACAAAATTATTGTGAATAAGTCAACCACCAACATGCAAAAGCGTGTGTCACATGGCGAAAGCGTGAGAATTGGCAGCTCTGCGTTGGTCTCTCGATAATTTTTTTTTAAATGCGTTAAAATGGGTTTGCGTTAACGCCGTTAATAACGTGTTAAACTGACAGCAATAAACACAACATAAGACAACACAAAATAGCATAGCACAGCATAGCATAGCATAGCATAGCAAAGCATAGCATAGCATAGCATAGCATAGCATTGCATAGCATAGCATAGCATAGCACATAATTTGGTTTGAACAGTTTAATGGAGGTTTATCGAGTGAATTTGGATAAGTCTGTTAATAATGGCAATACTTACACAGCAGTGTGTACACGCACTCAAAGACACGCACAGACAGACAGACACACACACACAGACACAGCAAGTTAGACACTGCAGTCAAGCCAGCCGACACTCGAGTCTCTGTGGTCAAATCAGCCAACACAGAAATTCTACTGCACCCATATACTTATATTAATGGTAAACGCATCCGAACCGCCCAGAACGGGAACAGGGATATTTCAAAGTACTATAAAAACAGTTTGCTCAATAATTCCAGAGAGACACGGATATGACTGTGTTCAGGACCTCTCAGGCTACCCACACACTCAATATCAGACATTTTACTGTACAGATTAAGAGATTTTTCAAAGTAAAGTGCAAGATTTCCCATGTGGAATACATAATTTCTGGATATTTCAAAGTACAATAAAACTGTTTGCTCAATAATTCCAGAGTGAGACTGATATGGCTGTGTTCAGGACCTCAGGACCCAGATAATTTCTGGATATATGTCTAATATTCAGTAGCTGGGTAGTCAGAGAGGTCCTGAACACAGGCATATCAGTCTCACTCTGGAATTATTGAGCAAAGTTTTTTTATAGTACTTTGAAATATCCAGAAATGATCTATTACACAGTGGAAATGTTGCGCTTTACTTTGAAATATCTCTTAATCTGTGCAGTAAAAATGTATAATATTCAGTATGTGGGTAGTCAGAGAGGTCCTGAACACAGGCATATCAGTCTCACTCTGGAATTATTGAGCAAAGTTTTTTTAAAGTACTTTGAAATATACAGAAATTATCTATTACACATTGGAAATGTTGCACTTTACTTTGAAATATCTCTTAATCTGTACAGTAAAAATGTCTAATATTCAGTATGTGGGTAGTCAGAGAGGTCCTGAACACAGCCATATCAGTCTCAATCTGGGATTATAGGGCAAACGGTTTTTATAGTACTTTGAAATATCCAGAAATGATCTATTACACAGTAGAAATGTTGGACTTTACTTTTAAAAATCTCTTAATCTGTACAGTAAAAATGTCTGATATTCAGTGTGTGGGTAGCCTGAGAAGTCCTGAACACAGGCATGTCAGTCTCACTCTGGAATTATTGAACAAACTGTTTTTGTTGTGCTATGAAATATCCCCGTTTCCGTTCTGGGCGGTTTGGATGCGTTTACCATAAATATCAGTATATGGGTGCAGTAGAATTTCGGTGTTTTGCTGATTTGACCACAGAGACGCGAGTGTCGGCTGGCTTGACCGCAGTAGATAAACAGACAGACGCACGCACACACAGATACACACACACACACACACACACACACACACACACACACACACACACACGCACACACACACGCAGCTCACTCACCTGTACGTCAGGTGTCCTCTGCCCCATGAGGCCCCGCCCCCTGCTGGTGCGCCTCTCAGTCGCCTCCGCCACGTTCAGCGGACACACAACAACCTGTTCGCAGCTGCGCTCTGTCCGGACGCCAGCGTCTCTCCTCCTAACCTTTCCACCATGAGTGTCGTGGGCTCTGAGAATGTCTTTCTGTCCGCCCTGCAGCCCCACACATCCGTCACCACTTACGGGCTCCCGTCTGAGGTCCGCCTCGGGAATGGGGGCTCCGCGTCGGACGAGGTGTCCAGATCGCGGCGGGTCCAGCAGCAGGTCCAGATGAGACTCGCGGAGAAGTCCACACTTCCGCGTCAGAATGGATCCGCCTTGCATTACGCCGCGTCAGGTAAAGAGGTCTCTTAACTCAGCTTTTCTCAGGGGAACTGCTCTGGATACATGTTCCTCTCTTTGTCTCTGGATGGGTCCGCTTTGCTTCGCGCACTGAGCGGATCTAGGTTCAGTTTAGAGCGGTCTGTGAATTCAAGGCAGAAGCACTCAGTGTCCACCCAGGTACACGAGTCAGGTGGCTTTGTGCGCCAGTCTGACCAGTCAGTTTTATAACCTTGTTTCCTTCTGCTTTACTCCAAGGAACTGAACTATTTTCAAAAATTGTCTTTGCTTCTCCACCATATATTCATTCATTCCTGAAAATGGACGATTTATTGATTATTTATTAATATCTGTGTATTAGAAAACCAGACATATTCTCATTTAAGAGGCTTGACCCTGTGGATTGTTTCCCGTTTTTTCTTAAAAGAATAATCAACCCACCATATTTGGTTTGAATAATATGTTTCCTGTTGGTTTATTCATCGATTATAAGCTTAATCATTTCTGATGTTACCAAAACTAACTTAATTCACATTTCTCTAGTAGGCTATGACTCATATCATCGGAAGCTTTAAATACAACTTTCAAGTTTAAACATGTATGAATATGTCTGGTGTTTGTGTGTATGTGTATGTGTATGTGTGTGTGTGTGTGTGTGTGTGTGTGTGTGTGTGTGTGTTTGTGTGTGTGTGTCGTCTCTCCTTCATTCCTGCGGGTTTGTTTCTCATCAGGGGAAATCTGTCCTTTCAGCTGCTCTGCACTGAACGCAGCAGTGATCGTACAGTGTTCTGTGTGTGTGTGTGCGTGGGTGTGGGTGTATGTGTATATGTATATCTACATTTGACCTGAGAAAGGGTTAATGTGTAACAGGCCCAAACAAGAGCTGCTTTCATGATCCTCCCTGATAGCAGGGTAAAGTGAAAGCCTCCCTCTGTGGGATTGGGTTTCAGGCCTTGCTCAGCTGAAAGGGGCCGACAGTTCAAGAGATACATGGAAGATGACTGGAGTGTCATTGTCTTCTGTTCAAAGTGTAAAAAGGTGTCTGCGTCGTCAGACAAAGTGGAGGTGGAATTGTTATGTAAGCATCAGGGTGAATGAAAGGGTTCCAGCAGTGTACTTGGGTGTTGCGACACATTTCGTGCAGTAAGAGAAATGAGTCTGGTGGATGCGTGAATGTAGAAGTCATGGAGTCTAAAACTTGTTTACCTGTCTCCTAAAGTGTAAGGACATTCCGTCACTTTCCATGAATGTGTCAAACCGCCGCGAGCACTCCAAGCAGCTCCACGTCAGAGCCTTCCCTAATCAACACCAAATATTCTGGGCTGCGGCTGAGGCAGAATCTGTTTCTCACCCTACTAGTTTTGGGCTTTTTCCCCTTGAGGGGCCAACGCTAGCGGCTTAACAGAGGCAAACATAAAATACTGTCACGTCATCTCAATCATGTTTTGAAACCTTTTCAAGAAGTAGAGGAAGAATAAATAATGACACGGCAGGGAAGGCTGCCATTTCTGTGGTTTGGTGGTTCTAGAGGAGTTCATTGTGATCGGATGTGTTAGGGTTAGGGTTAGGGTTCGGCAAGGATCGCCCCTTCCTCCGAATCTAAATGTTCATCCTGCAACAAGTTTCAATCTATGACAATAACTGGTGTTCATATGTGGATAAGCTCAGCAGAAAGTAAGAGTGAAAAAAGTGTGTGTGTGGGTGTGGGTGCGCGCTAATGTGCAAACCTTTGTCTGTTTGTTGATTCAGTGGACAAAGTTCACTTTTTAAAAAACAACAGGAAGGAAAAAAAAGTTTCCTGATGGAGGAGTTTTCAGGGTGTGTTTGCTGCGTGTTGTAAAAACTGTGGGTCTCAGGTGTGTCGGGCGTTGCCTGGGTTGTGTTGAAACTAGGCCAAGAGATGCCGTTGTGTATTCGTGCTAAGTAGAAGTCAAGGGTGTCTGAAAATGTTCACTCTGCTCACAAGTGTGACCTTTCAAATCAAATTCAAGTAGTCTACCTGAAAATCGGATAGCATTCTACCTCAGCTGACACGTTTTCATTACTGTTTGTCTGTCTGTTGCCAGGGTTACGCAATAAACTACTGAAAAGATGTTATTGCAACTGTGGTAAATTGGGACATGGGCCAAGAAAGAACATATTACCTTTCAGAGCAGATTTGATTTAAGGAACCAGATTTAGGAATTTTTTCACTTTATCACTTTCTGTAACAGGGCAAGATTTGACAGGTTTGGGAAGAGGAAGAAGATATTATAATCAAAAGGTAGAAGCTCATATCTATGAACAGGTGATATAATACAAATAGTTTTGAAGAAGATGTCTGATGTCAATGTGTGTGCAATATGGAGAGAAGAAGGCCAATCAGTCTTGGTGGAGGTATGTACTGAGGGCCCCTCTACTTAGCCAATGTTATCATGAGTACATCATTACTTATCATTAGTACCTTTAGTGCTAACTATTGTTGTAAAGTAATAGTAAGTGCAGGCTCACACAGCTACACGGCTGTTTGCATGACTGTTTCATACCTGGAACAACAGATTCATTCTAAGGAGATTTCAATAAGATCCTGGACAGAATTATTAGTTGACATACACACACACTGAGTTTAATAAACAGGGTTTTATCACTGAACTTTTCTGGTTTCAGTTGACCCAGATATTTGACTCAGCGATCAGCCTCTCAAGGCCCGGACCGTATTCAACGTTTTGCCGCCATCAGCTTCACCGCTCACACAACGACCTGTAGAGGAGAGTGAAACATTCACACGCTCTCCGTGCTGAGAGATGAATGTGTGTGTCAGTCGAGAAGTATTCTCCCAGGTGAGCGGTAACCAGAGACCTGGTGACTGGACTCCTCCTCCTCCTGTTACAGTCTTGTCCTCAGTCTCCAACTGCAACACAACACCTGCCATTTTTCATGCAAATCATTGTTGTGAATTAGAGAGGCGAGACAGCTCCATGTGGTTTAATCTTCACTCTGGTCCTATGATCATTGAAAGTTTTCCCTGTTGTATTTGATCTCTTTTTTTAATTAAATGTCTAAGTCTGTTATGTTCATGTATAATGTTATAATAACGACCAACTAGATATCCATGTTAAAACATGAGCTTGTAAAAGTAAATAAGTGTTTATGATTTGAACTCGGCCAAAGCTTGTCAAGGAGAGCCAGCATTTCCACGTAAAAATCCAAAAGATATGAATCAAGGTTTTAGGAATTCCTAAAAAAGTCGATTGTCATTTCTCATCTTCTTTTGTAAAGCTGACATTTGCACTTTGACTAGGAAAAACTTTTCAATTGACCAATTTGGAGTGTCATCTTTTTTCTTATTTATTTATAAAGATCTGAAGATATATTTTTCACAACAGATGGATTGGAGCTGGTTTTTTGTCTTTTCAGAAAATATTTCTCGACTTTTGTAAATGTCTTGATTATGTTTAGTACTCATGTGTTTTTCCATTTTGTTGCTTTATTTCAGAATACGGTGGCACTTCATCAGTGAAATATCACACCTACAACCCCAACTTCAGCTCAAAGTCCTCCTACATGACCTCCGGCTCCAGAACATTGGTGAGTTTCGGCCAGATTATCTCACTGCCTAAGCATTTCTTAACACATATCAAACATCACCAGTTCCGGACCTCTGCTGGTGTCACAGCGGGTCATGAACAGCGCTCAGCACGTGTGGTATTTCACAGGAGGCTGTGATGAGATCAGCTCAGGGTTTTCATGTCCACCCTCTAGATTCCTCTATTTTTGGGATTCAACAGGAAAACACAGGCTTTATTCCGCTAATGTCTGAGCTCTGAACCTGAGCGTGACCTTGCCTTAACTTGTAGATTTCGAATAGCTGTCTGATACGTCTCATTTTAATTAGTTAAAAAAATCCTCCACGCCTAAACGGTGAATGCTGAGGCCATGAACTTTGATTCCTGACATGTTGGTGATCACATTTAGAAACCAGTGACTCATCTCAAAGTCACCCACACATGCAGTTCAATACAACACAGAGAATAACTCTGCTCACATTTGATTGTAACAGTTCTTCCTCTCTTCAGCCTCAGGCTCCTCGTGTATCCCAGTCAGGCTTCAGCGCCCGGTCCGCCGGCCCAGATATGGCCCAATTCCACAGGATCAGTATTGGAGGTGGTGGAGCAGGAGCTGGTGGTGGTGGTGGTGGTGGTTTTTACAGAGAGGACATGCGCATGGGCAGCTACCAGGGCAACACCAATACCCAGCCCCGAATGGACTCAGATACCCTCTCTATGCACACGATGCGGCAGCATTCCCAACCTACGTTTCCCTGGATGGTCGATGCCAGCGACGCCGGAAGCTTAGTCTCGGACCGGGACGCCATCTACAACCACCAGTACAGCCAGGGCACAGTAAACGGCTATAGCAGCCAGAAGAGGCAAGGAGGAGGCGGCCTGGCCTACGCGCCAAGCATGCAGCGCTCACTCAGTGGCACTCTTTCCCGTGTCGGAGGGATGGCAGGAGGGGATGCAGAGATCGTTCACCAACAGTCTTTCAAAGGCCCGGCCCACCGCACCATCAACAGGATTACAAACCGAAACCGCCTGAGCATGGGCTCCGTGTCTGGGAGCTCCTACGGTAGAGGAGGGGACATGGTGGACAGGGGCTTCATCGGTTCTGGAGTGGGCTCGGCTTCCCAGGGGAACCTGATCATGCCGCGTCAGGGCACCCTGTCCCGCGCCATGTCAACCAAAAGCATTCAGAGTTGCGGCCGGGGGATGGACATCTTCAATGGGCAGATGGAGATGGGAGCCAGCATGGCCAACCTCAGCGGGTGAGACACTCACACGTTCAGCATTTCCAGTTGAAACAGACGGTGCATTTCATGTTCTCACACTATTATTGACAGAGCCTGCGTGTGTAATGGTAGGTTGAACATATCTGGGTCAGCAAAAGGTCCGCATTCGACTGGTTAGATTTCAGCAGCTGCATCCACCCAATGACCAACCCGCTGATGCTGACTCAAATTAGTAGGTTTACGATCTGGTATCATGAATAAATATTCTATGATTTTCATTCCCTAATCACGTCCATAGGTGTAGTGCAGCGTGAAGACGCTTTTATCAAAGTATGGAAATAGAATAAAACAAATGGAATGCCGAAGTTTCCAAATTGACATATAGGGTCAAATGAAATCATATAAAACACATTTTACTTGGGTTCATTCACCTTTATTGCTTAATTTAAACCTCAGTATATATAATACTAATACTACTTGGCAACATTTTTAGCAGCATAATATTCTCTATCAAACTGAACTATTCGTGAAGTCAGTCTAACATTCGATCATGTGATCAGTTATAGTTTTATGTCAACTCTTATGCACCGCAGCAGGTAAATAGCCTTGAAAACGAGCCATAACCGTGCATGCTCATAGGTGTTCTCTGGCACTTTGCACCACACGTCAGATCAAGTCGTAAGAAAAAGGCCAGAACCAAGAGTGAAGCGGCTCCTAACTCAAATTGTCTGTGAAGCCAAGTGTTTATTTACTGCACCTTAATCCTCTGTGCCTCTATTGCCCTAAAACCACTGGCAACATGTTCCTTTATTATGACAAACACCGGCCATTTAGGTTTAATTTAGTCTGCGCCACATCCTGATCACCACCCAGCACCAGACTGATTGTGCAAACATTAACACACCGCATGTGTATTACTCCACTGCTGAAAGTAGTTCCCGGTGAATGCTCCATTTGCTTCAGAACATGAAAGTTAGGAATGGGGTTTAGATTAGAGAGCTTTGGACTAATCAATTATTTTGATTGGGAGTTATTGACTGTGAGAACATTATTATTCTATATGATATGTCAGTAAACGCCAATATAATCATCCTGTATCCTTTAATTAGTTCATAATACTCTATGACGGAAATGACGGCTCGACTCACTCGGGTGACTCAGCTTGTTTAATGTGTCTGAGACTTCAGCGGCAGCAGGGTGAAGCTATATGCACCAGTATGATGGTGTCTCAACCATCACGTGCCAGGGGGTCTTAGTGAGGGAGTGTGTGTGTGTCTGTGTGTATGTGTGTGTGTTTTTACTCAGAGCTGTGGATCGGGAGGTGGCTCCATGGTGGTGGAACTGGTTTTGGGTGTGGCAGCTGAGTTTCTGTCCTTGCATTTCACACATCCCGCAGCGTGTGGTTAGCCGAGCCGATTCACAGGCCAGTGTCTGATTTGGAAGAAATACAACGGTTTTTCAGACATGATACAAATCATCCATGATTGATTACAGTAATTATTGCGGCCACTCTGTTGGTTTTCACTCAAACATCCAGAGGTCATGCAGAATGTGTGCTATCTTGCAGTACAGCAGCGTAACGACATCACCAAAATGTTTTACATTCTTGGTTTTTATGGGTATTTTGCTTCTTTGCTAGGATCACCTCCTTGGATATGGCCACAGCTATACAGCACCTGAGGGAGCCCGACCATGATTTACAGGTCCTAGGTGCCGCCTACATTCAACATGAGTGTTACAACGACAACGACGCCAAACAAGAGGTATTTAAAACAATTTTAACTTTAACTCAATTCCTCCAGGTCTCTCCTCTCTGCAATCCACCCTGAGACCCTCCGTTATATAATCAGTTATTTGTTTTAAATCATGCAGTAAACATATGTGGACTTTGCCCAGTAAACACGTTGAATGGCTGATATATAGTAAAGATTAAACCTCTTATCTGCTCTGGCCTCAGTGCTTTTAGCCTGTTGAGGACAGGCAGAGACTTGTGGTCAGTGCCTAATTGTTCCTCTAAAAAGGAAATGTTCTTTTACACATTTAACATATTCAGTCTCCTATTCGGAGTTGGTGAAGGATGAAGGATGAAGACTATCTACTCTCATATCAATACAGTAAATATGAAGGTTCAGCCAGAAGCTAAAGCTATCTTAGCTTCGCACAAACCCAACAGTCCCCTCGTGCAACCACAGTTAAACTCACAAGGACTGGATTTTATTTGCAATTAAAAACCGGGGGAAGAGCTAAACAGTTCCAGCTCTTAATCACTGCCATGGATACAGTCCAGACACAATCAAACATTGCATGAGATGAAACTGAATGTGAAAGATGCTGTTATCAAGATTTGAATCCATCCGAAAAGGCTTTACGCTTAGTTTCTCTTTAAAGCAAACAAAAAAAACACCAAACAATAGGAGAAAGTATAAAGAAAGCATTAAATGTAAAGTAGACAAATCCTAAGCAACATGATCTTGTTTCTCCAGGTGCGTCGTTTGAAGGGCATCCCTGAGCTGGTGAGGCTCTTCAACAGTGACAACCAGGAAGTGCAGCGCTACGCCACTGGCGCCACACGCAACCTCATCTACGAGAGCATGGAAAACAAAGTGGCGCTGATCGACGAGGGCGGCATCCCGCAGCTGGTCGAGGGGCTCAAGGAGAACGACGACGAGCTCCACAAAAACATCACAGGTAGGAAAAAAAACAGATTTCAGACTAAAGTAGGCCACGACGAGCGGAGCAGATTTTTCTCACAGCTTGCTGTGGACATTCGCCTCCAGCAGCCTTGAATGCTGATTAGCTTGTGTTTGGATGCAACGTGATCTTGGCCTGTGGTGTCCTTGAAATACTTTGAGCAAAGACTAGCGTTTTGAAAGTGATATAATATCACACCCGGGAAGGATGGCAGGAGAATCCAGATAGTCGGTGTTTACTGTAAATAAAGTCTCAGTTCGTTTTGTTTTTTTTTAAAGAGGGAGTGGAAGCTCTTTTCATTATATCAGCATTCTTTCTTTCAGTGGTTGTGCTTTCATTTCCTCTTTATTTGACATTTACGTCTGTCGGGGCAGCAACAGCCCGAGTCTGAACAAGTTTAGTTTCCTCTTGTCTGGTCTGCATCTGCATCATCGTCTGTTGTCAGCAGAAGCGATCCCACTTTCTCAGTCAGTGACTTCTTGAGAATTAAAGGAAAAGAAGGATGTTGCAAGCCCGATCTCCAGGGTGGAGATCTAAGAGGAATTCAATGTGTGTGTTGAGCACACAAAGGTGGAGCTGTTATCTTTTCTATAGGGTGTGTGAAGAGGAGGATAACTTACAGTGCTCCTTGATGAGCAGAGGCCCCGTCTCTGTGACCTTTGAGCCACAGTGATTTATATCTACTGCACTGCTATAGCTTGTGTCGATGGCGCAAGTAAAGGAAAAATAATCTTGGGGAAAGTGATAAATAACAAAGCAGATGTGCCTTTTCCAGATTTATAGGTTCAACTGTCTCATACAAAGACCGGTCATCCTAAAATAACGGGTTCAGGACCAATTCGATTTTTATGAACACAAAGCTACATCCATCTTCTCACCCAGCTCTCGACAAGAAAGACAACAAGTGTGTTTTTCTACTGCAAAGGATAAAAATCACCATGATTCAAATGAAAATGTAAAGGCTTCCGACACCGTACATGAGAAATAAAAAAGTCAAAAAGTCGGCAGTAATGTGGTAAACGGATAATAATGCTTGAATTTGTTGCTGACCTGTCCCTGGTGTGTGTGTGTGTGTGTGTATGCAGGTATTCTGTGGAACCTTTCATCCAAAGACAACCTGAAGGAGAAGCTGGCCCGGGAGACGCTTCCTGAGTTGACCGAGAAGGTCCTCATCCCTCTGTCCGGCGGCGGAGACACTGAGGACATCTATCAGTCCGCCTCCGAGGCCGACATCTACTACAACACCACGGGTTGCCTCAGGTGCACTTACATTTTTCTGCGTCCCATCGCTGCAGCTGCAAAATGTCCCTGAATTAGTTTTTTTTTTCATTCTGGCTTCATGTGCGCCTGCTTCTTCTCCCATGACCGCACTGGTGAGGTCAAACCAGTCCTGCAGGCCGCTGGAACTCGTGTGTCGGCTGAAAGCCACTGGAGCTTTCACCACACCCATTACTCTTCACTGGTGTTTGCAGAAGCCTGCATCGCTCCAGTCGCTTTTGTTCGGCTCTGTTTGTGTGCACACCTGAGGGCTCTAATGAATGCCTTTGCATGTGGGGAATATTTGCAAAGCTTTCTGCAAAATATTTATCTACTCTTAAATTAAATTATTGTTTTAATAAAAAAAAGAAATTCTTAAGCTGGTGCATCGTGTCAAAAGTGGAAAAACCCAACCAAGCCAAACTCTGCTGTGCCCCATTTGCATCTAATGAAACGCATGACCCCTGACTGACTTGTATCTGTAATGACTGTGTGTGCAGGAATCTGAGCTCTGTGAACGAGAAGACCCGTCAGCAGATGAGAGAGACCCACGGACTGGTGGACTCTTTGGTCGCCTACATCAAGTCCTCCCTCGACCAGAACAAGGCAGAAGACAAGGTGAGAGCGCCTGGAGACTGAGCCTCATTTAAACAGCATCTCTTCAACCCACGTCTGACCTTTACTGTGTGTATCTTTGTGCGTGTGATCTTAGGGGGTGGAAAACGCAGTGTGCGTCTTGCGGAACCTCTCCTACCAGCTCTACAGTGAGATGCCTCCATCTGCCATGATGCGCCTGGAAGGACCGACCAGGGATCAGGACTCAGGGATGGGCGAGGCCATTGGTTGCTTTACACCCCAGAGCAGGAAAGCTAAAGACGTAAGTACCTGTTGGACTTGTGGCTTTTTGTGTCCAGGACCCAGACCCTCCATCTCAACTCTGTCTTCTTGTGTGTAACAGAGAAAGCCCCAGGATCTCTCCACTTTCAGCGAGGTGGCACGGGTGCCGAAGGGCGTGGACTGGCTGTGGCACCCTCAGATAGTCGGGTTGTACAACCGCGTGCTGCATCAGTGCGAGATCAACTCCACCACCCGCGAGGCAGCTGCCGGAGCTCTGCAGAACATCACAGCCGGAGACAAGCGGGTAAGAAGCGTATCTTTGTCAGTTCACCTGTTAGAACACTAGAATGCTATAATGTTAGTTTGTCTCATTTATGAGTTATTTTGCTGTTTGTCTTGCAGTGGGCGTCAGTACTGAGCCGGTGGGCTCTGGAGCACGAGCGCATTATGCCAACGCTGCTGGACCTGCTACGTACCAACAAGGACCTGGAGCTGCGTTCCCTCACAGGCCTCCTCCGAAATCTGTCCCGCCATGCCAACAACAAGGACGACATGGGTTAGTCTTCCATTTTTCCTTCATGATTTGTCTGTTTTAAAGTATTTGTTGTATCACATGTGAGAAAAACTCGAGTTTGGCATATTGGATGAAGGCACACTGCTCTTTCGTGTTCTATTCACATGTGTTTAGCCCCTTGTAGCTTGTCTGTGTGATTCCCTTCACTGTTTTATCACGGACGCAAAATTATCTCTGATCGGTTGAACCTTCAAAGCTACTTACAATCTTATTGGGAAATATAACACACATTTTATAAATCATATTTAAAATTGCACCCAACTCTTGGCATTCAAATGTTGTTTTCTATCTGTTAAGCTCAAAACTAGATTCTGAAGAGTTAAGGGTGATAAATTCAAACTAGATCCTCCAGGAAACCAAGAATAATGGAGTTAAGCATTAATTTAATACTAATCTAAAATATTTAATACTATTGCTGCAGCAATCAAGATTTAAGCATCTCTCAATCAGACATTCAGTTGATCTGTACAATAAAGACAGTGTAGGAGTTGATTGACAGCAGTCTGTACATAAGCAACATGTCAACTTTTTGGCAGGAACCTGCACATGTTCATAGAGGATATCATTGCAAATAGTAAATAGCTAATTGTTTCCGAAGTTTTAAGAAATGCAGTGTTATCCTAACAACACATATTTTAATATTCAGCAACGAAGGTTGTAAACCAACTGGTGACCAAGCTGCCGGACGATGAGCACCAGAAGGAGCCGTCCAGCGATGTGGTGGTGAACATCTGTGGTATTCTCAACAACCTGGTGACGGGCAGCCATTTAGCAGCCAGAGACATCAGCTTTCACAACGGCCTGCCCAAACTGGTCGCCATCAGGAACTCGACCGGCAGCAGGTGAGTGGTCATAACGTGACGATGGTTAAAACATTCTGTATAAGTCTAGAGATGACATGTGTCCAGTAACACATATCTAAACATTTACAGGACATTTGATACCGAATGTTGCTCAGAATGTTGCAGCCTATCGTCTCACACGAGGTCATTTCTGACGACCCCTTTGTTTTTTTCCAGCGCTGGGAAGATGAAAGCAGCCAAGGCAGCATCCACAGTTCTCACCAACATGTTCCAGTACAAGAAACTGCACAAAGACTACAAAAAGGTGAGACAACGCGGAAATGACAATATCGCTCCCCAGAAAAATCCAACATTTAAAGTAATTATTTCTGAATAATAAGTGTGATGAAAGGACAGACTCACTTACTGATCATATCCACACAGAATATCTCAAATTATGAATTTACAAGTATTGAATATTACTGACCCATGACATAGGTCATAAAAATATCATAAAAGGAGTAACCTATAACTCACATTCGTCTTCACAGAAGAATTGTTTCCCTTTTCTGACTAAACCTTCTGACCTCGGTCATCGGTCAGCTTATTTACAGACATTATATTCATATTTTAGACAATATGAATATTTATAAAACACACACCTGTGTTGGGCGACTATTGTCCTCTTACCGGAGGGTCGTCGATTCGATAACATTCTTCCCCAATCCGCATTGCCAAGTGTCCTTGGGCAAGATACTGAGCCTCAAAATTGCCCCCTTCACGTCGAGAAATGGCTGCTTATAGTTTGACTGAATGAACGTTCTCAGTTGGGTACAAAACACTGGCAGGGACAGTGAGTCTTGACAATGATAAGTAGAAAATTGTCTCTGTATAGGGCCCCACCCTCATTGCGATATATGTGTGTGCGTGTGTGTGTGTGCGTGGGTGTGTGGGTGGTGTGAGCTTGTTTGCCTGTGTGTTGAAGCGTAAAAATGAGTGAAAGTAGAAGAGATATGTGTGTGTGTGTGTGTGTGTGTGTGTGTGTGTGTGGGTGTGGGTGTGTGAGTGTGTCTTTACGAGCTGGATGACCGACCCCACTCTCTGCGATTCCCGTATCATTTGGGTAGCACATGTTCAAAACCTGTATTTGTCCCTTTCCAACTGCTGCTCTTTCAACACACCGTCACACCCTCACACCCTCTGGGGCAGGTCCAGGTTTACTGCCTTTTGCAGATCACGACTTGCCCCACCCAAGGGTGCGGTGCTGAGTTTCCTAATGAACAAGTCACGACAGAACAGAAAAATTGTTATTGTTCATTTCACACTTTGTATATATATATATATATTCTATTATATTAAATATACTCTAACAAAATGTACACGTGACAAAATGTATGTTTATAATTAAACATTGAATTATTCGACCCTGGATTACACTGCATTGCGAGGGCAGAGGTCACTCCAGGTAAACTTCCAACATTCCAGTGAGCTGTAGTTCACACCACAACACTGTGGTGGGAAGTATAATAACCAGGCTGAGAAATAATTAAAACAATCCTGCATAATCATCTCTTCATGTCTGTTTTTCTTCTTTGCTTTACAGAAAGGGTTCGTAAAACAGGATTTTGCTGATTTGCTGATTTAAAACAAGTCCGACAGGTGATGTGTTGCACGTCCACTTCTACCAGCATTCTATGGGAGAGCAGTAAATAAACTCTTCATTCAATCCAAAGATAATACATTTTTTTTATAATAAGAACCCACCAGTGATAGAGGATCGACCCGCTGGAAGAAAAGAGTTTCTGTCTATTTTAAAAGTCAATGGACTTTTGTAAGAAATGTGGTCCAGCTATGACGGACTATCGATGGACTCTGATACAAATGTGTGCACCTTAAACTCTCTTTGTTGGAGCTGTGTGTGTGTGTGTGTGTGTGTGTCTGTGTGTGTGTTTAGTGCAGAATCAGGGATTTTTTTTCTTCAGGGCTGTGTATCCAGATAAAATCCAAACAGCTGCCCTTTCTAAAAAACTTTTGTTAAACTCCTAAATGAGAAAATGCTGGACACTTGTGCCTTTTTCTTCTCATTGCACTTATTTCATAGCATTAAATGTCGGTACTAACGTGGCATTCTTCTTGTAAATAATGCTTCCTCTTTTACACAGAAATCAATGTTTGAATAAGTGTAGCCTTGTACTTTTTGGACAAATGTGTGTATTAGTGTCAAAATTATAACGTGTAGTTATAAGTGAATGTACGTCACAGGAGATCTCTAGATATACCGTTTGCAGAGATGTAAATAGATATTAATTCAGAAATCTGGGGATAAAGATTGTGCCTTCTAAGTGGACCTTTGTATTTAGTTGTGGGCTTTTTCTAGTTGCAAAATCTGTCTTGTCGTATGAAATGCTGTGTGATCACAATTTTAATGAGAACTCATAAAGTAACATCAAAACTCTCTCCTTCTTGTTTTATATAACTGCTGTTCATCTAATGTAATAAATGGTGCGAGTGTGAATCACAGGGGTGGAAGGACACAGTCTTACCTTTGTTGACAGAACAAATGCAATATTTGTTTAGTGTATGAGACCAATTTCAAAATGTAACACTTTTCAGATTGAATTTATTTAGATTGGAAAAATTAAATTTATATAAAGCGACTTGTGCAAGTTCATTTAGAGAAAATAAGCGTTACTAAAGTGTGTATGTTTCTGTGTTGGCGTTTTGAAAAAACACTGAGTTCTCATATTTGCTTTTGCGTTGTATTCAGGCACGTGTATCATCTGGATCTTTTTCAGCTAATAAAGAGAAAATGTGGAAATGAAATGTCTTGTAAGCATTTTTTCATGCGTGTGAGCGCCGCAGCATTTGTTGCTGTGTAGCTGTAAAAGTACCGACATTAACATGGTGCAATGTTGGCCACTCCTTGTTTACATATTTGATCCTGCTCAGACAGGAACAATACCAGACCTTCCCCTGCCTCGCCCTTATTTCAGCTTGTTTTTTCATTGCCGGTACAAACACACACACACACACACACACACACACACACACACACACACACACACACACACACACACACACACACACACACACACACACACATTACTCTGCCCTCTGCTGGACGATTAAATTGGATTAAAACAATTTCTAAGCGTTTACATTAAATCGATTCTTTCCCTGATTGACACAAACATCAGATCCTGAAACCATTTTCCCAACAGTAGAAAATACAAAAAACATAAAACATCAGTCATAGGTGAAAGGAAATATATAAAACGGTTATATTTAGATTTTTAACAACACATCATAAAGAAAAGCAAAATATTTAGCTACATAACAGGGATCAATATAAAGCCACGCCGATGGAGATCTTCATATAGGTGGTCAGTGTTAGAGCTGAGGGTAGTGCGGCTCATATGTCCTCAGAGACCAGGCAGTAGAAGTCTGTGCGGGCTCCGTAGTTGCGAGAGCCCAAGTCGGACACGTCGATGTCCGAGGGTCGGGGCTCGGTGGCTGTGACGGGGGCAGCAGGGAGGACCGGAGCTTTTCCGGCCCGAGCCTTGTACACGGGGAGGCGGAGCCCTGCAACAGAAAGATAAAAAAGTGGAGGAATCCAAATTCAAAAATCAATGAAAATGTGTTTGTTTTTTTTACCTTTTTGTTTAAACTGTGATTTTATTTTTATGTAACTCACACAAATGTATAGTTTGGTGCCATGACACCACGCCTTCATACAGAGCTTGACTAATTGAGATAACATGTCATATTATTATAGCATTTACTGCTGAGAAGTTTGATAACGTGGAAACGGCCGCCATTATACACTGATATTATCTCAATATAAACAGATAGAGAGCTAATCTGGCAATAAAATGAGTTATAAAATCCACCCACTGACACAACTGACGCTCACTGATGAACAAGGACTGCTTCATTTCATTCATTTTACCGCTTTGAAAGAGAACATGTTGTCCAGGTTGTCTCTGATCGCCCTCCCCTTGACACAAGGTTTCAAAATGGTGTATTTATAGCCAGCACCAAATCCCATATAAACAACCTGCTGTATTATCCTGGGTAACTCTATTGGAGTTGATAGGATGATTTATCTTTGGAAGAAGTCAGACAGACTTTTTCCAACAAAGTAAATACACGTATCACCATCACAGACAAGCCAATACAGCAGATATGTTCAAGTATTGGGATTTCCTAATATGGAATTAATTGTATTGAATTTTAAACTTGTACATAGAACCTGATACTTCTCACCCTAATTTGTACAAGTTAGTTCAACTTCATAAGATGTTTCTTTAATTTGCATTTGTAAAAAGAATTTGTTTTTTTAGTATATGCAAAGGTATTTGCATTGTCATATAAAGAGTCAGGAGTGAATGTTATATTAGTGACTGCTGCTCTTACCCAGATCTCCAGCTGGGTCAATATCTGAGTTGCAGTTCAGGTAGTCGGGTTCGAGGCTCAGCATGGGGTCTTTGTCGTCTTGAAGCATAGTCTGTGGGTCGCCTGCGTACCCAGCGTGGAAAGGGACCTGGCGAGGCATCGATAAGTCCAGCTCCTTCCAGAAGACTGAGGAAGGAGTCTGTGAGCACAGGGACCAAACATAACCCTGTGCTGTTAGAGTCAGACTGAGCCATTATTTATTCATGAAGCATAAATAGCCTTGACGCTAATATCGTATTATATAGTACTGTTTATACTGTGCATACATATTCATATCCATTACATGACACATTTTACTAAAATAAAGTAAAAATAGCATAATATGTTGTTGGCAAATTATTTAACAGTATCAGAACTGTCCAGACTGTCTGTTCTGATTTGGATTTGCAGTGTAGAATCTGATCACACCACATCCACAGAGTCCTGAGGAAGCAGAGTACATGAGTCACTTCTGAATTCTGATATTGAATGTTTTGAAGGAAATTAAAACCAAGGTTTGAGGATATTTAAGGCATCTGTTTAATATTCACATCATTCAAAATCATCGTATCTTATTAATCCCTTCAAACGAAGGGGAGAGAGAGACGCAGGGCAAAACCTAGATATAATAGATATAACATTTATAAGGTATTCTGCGTAAAGAGTAATAAATTCTGTCAACGAGTTAACTTACAGTAAATACTACCAAATATTATTCATAATAACACTGTTTAAACCCCCCCCCCAGGTGCATTTTTACAGTGGCTCTCACCACAGAGTTGTGTCTCCAGGTGAGGACAGTGAGGCGGTGCTGCTGCTCACTCAGCTGCTCCTTCACCTCAGGCCTCATGCGTTTGGACTGACCCTCCAACATGATGAAGATGGGCCGCTGACAAATCTCCAACAAGTGCAGAAAGCCCTGTCTGAAAGACACACACACACACACAGAAACAGTGTCACGTATACACATAGACACTGAGATATATCACAACAACACTTACATTGAGCAGTACATTGTAATGACGCCACATTAATTGAGCTTGGGCGTGTGTGTGTGTGTGCTGTTTGTGAGTCTGACCTGAAGTTACTGCAGCACCAGTCCTGCTCAAGGTAAGCATGAGAGAGCAACACGATGAGACGCCGGGAACGACTCATGTTCATTAACAACTCTGCAGAAGGTTCTGGAGACACAATGTGTATTGTTTGAAGAAGCAAATCTTCAAGTGGCAAACCACATCAACCCAAAATCCAGTATCTCTGATTATTAAGCAACATAAAAAAATATAAGACATGCATTTACCCTTGAGAGAACCCCTATTTTGTCAGTTTAACACTTTTCATTTTGCCTCTAAATTCATTGTAATCTTTTTTTCAGCACAATATTTTCCTATGATTACTAGAATATAGTTTTTTCACTTTGACACAGTATATCAACATATTGGACCCAAAACCACACAAGAAACATAAAATCTGATTTGTGTTTCTTGCTATGAAAACCACAATCATGCTCAACAAAGCCCTTTCAAAGTTGCAAATGCCAAGATATTATTGTAAAACTGAAAGAGCCTCATCAAGTGTTTCTCAATATGATGGAAATAACACCGGCTCAATCTTGGATACTTTTAGGGACATGTAAATATTCATATCAAATCTATATCATCGTATTTCCATTTTTGCTTGGCCTATAAACACCATATACAAACTTGCATAGAGTTTCATGTTAGCACTTTTGACTGGAGTTGAGAAGAGCAATGCATGTGGCTCTGTTCTATAACCTGGGACAGTCATGTACTTTGATCATGCTGCTATGATAAGAGACTCCTGAGAGTTAATGTTTTGCTAAATATTGCCGTAACAGTTAAAAACAAGGGAAAAATAACAGCCCAAAATTTGCAAGACAGGATATTTATGCAGTTTGAACTGACCTCCACCAGGTAGGATGTCGTTGTCATTGAGATGCACTTTGTAGCCACTTTTATTTTCCAGGTGAGGTTTAAGAATAAAGTTGACAAACTTCCTGTCATAGTCGTTGTTCACATACGAGATGTAGGCATCATATAATTTCCCGTCTGATGACACAGAGAAACACAAACATATTCGTGGGACTTTACTGCTGCATCATCTTTGGTATTTAATGGCACCTCAGCATCAGTCTCACCGTTGAGCTCATAGTCTCCGTAGGAGTTCCTGTACCACAGTTTGATGTTCAGGTGACACCTGGAGTACACGACAGCAGCTACAGCCAGGAGGACGAGGAGGAAGACGGCTGCAATGACAGCAGCTGTGTGGCTGGGTCTGTCTGAACACAAACACAAATAATGATATGAATAAAATAAGCAAACAATAGATGATTTCTGTTTGTAGAGTGTAGCTGGATAAACAAATTATTGATGCATAATCAATTCAAAGATGAGTTAATTCATGTTGAAAATCCCAAGGAAATTGAACTGGTAACACTGGTGCTGACATATTAACTACTGGGCCAGGGTCCTTGCTATAGGTTAATGTGCTGTGAGACAGTAGGTGCCTTGTGTGGAGCTGGCCGGTTTGAATCCTAGACGTATAAAGATGTGCAGCATGTCAGCTTCCTAAAAGTGAATGTCTCGATTGCCCTCTGGTGGCTTTTTACGACACTGGTGTTTGTTTCAGTGCAAATTTTTCTGTTAAATTTGGTTTTAAAACAAATATTTGTTTTTTGATGCTATGAACATACTGTATATAATTTATTTCTCTATTACCTACTTTAATCACTTTAATCAGTGAGTGTTTATCTACCTTCTTAAAATCAGTTTTCACAGCCATTAACCGTCTTTTTGTGTTTATACTGAGGATATTTTGGCTTCATTTCTGGATAGCGTGAGGAAGCAGAGACCTGTCGTCCATTTTTATATACAAACTATAGTTTAAATACACTGATCCCAAGTACAGTTTCATATGAGTTTTGTTGTAGGTAAACTATTGGACATATTCTGTGCCACATTTTAGCTATGTAATCTTCTGTCCCCATATTCTCTCTGATCTGCTTTGTCTAGTTTGTGTGTGTCTTTTTGTTTGTTTTTCATTTTTATTACATTTTATTGGTGTGTACATTTTAACACAATATGACACAAGATGCAAAACATCAAAAACCCAGCATTTACTGTGTCCTGAGTTTTCTTACTTGAATTTTGCAGGCTGAAAACAGAGGAGACATTCCTCACTGTGCAGCTGTAGAGCCCAAAATCCTCCAGCTCCTTGATGGTGATCACCAACACACTGTTCACCATCAGCTGGCCGGCAGCAGGAGACCTGATACGCAGGACAGACAACTCAGTTTTACCATCACCCTCAAACACATCATGATAATAATATTCTAAAAGTCTTAAAATCACCATGAGGAGGTGCTCTGGGTGTAAAGAGTGAGGTTGGAGAGTGATCGACCATCTTTACTCCACTGCAGCGAGTTGTCACATTCCTCCACACTTTGGTCCCAGAGGAGGAGAGCAGTGCAGTTCAGTGTCACTGAGGTTCCCACATTCCCCCACAGTCTGTTCAGGCCTGCGCTGGGTTCAAATCCAGGTGCTTTGGAACACTGGGGCTCTGTGTTGAGACATACCACTGTTATCTGTGTTCACTGCTGGAGCTGCAAACAATAGAGGCCTTCATCACACGGCCTAATAAGACTCACTGAAACAAAATGCTTCCATGCAGGTGCAGACAGCAGATTCAAGTATACTGCAGAGGCAAATGATAGCTTATCAGGAAAGCTGCACGATTACAGTATCAGGGTTTTTGGTGACTTCATGAAACTATAAGCAATATTTACCCTTAACTACGAGTCGCACGGTGAAGGAGGCTGTGCCGTTGCCCTGTTGCATACACGTGTAATTCCCTTGGTCTTCCAAGGAGAGGCGGGTAAACTCCAGGGAGGCGTTCCCCTCCTGATGGTGGAGCTGCTGACAGTCCTTCTGCCAGGTGAGCCGCGGCGGAAGAGGCGCCAGAGGGCAGATCAGCCGATATGGAGGCCCCTGCTGCCCCGTGTAGACCACCTGTTCCTTAAACCTGCTCTCATCCACGCACGTCTGAGCTACAAATACAAATACAGAGGGGGCTGACACCGTGGGCTTCATGTGAGGGGGGAAACAATGCAAGGTTTTCTGTTCCAAAAAAGGTTCTGATGCTTCTACTCAGGGAAAATCCTGGGTCCGGGTATCAACCCTGCACCAGGTCTCCCTTATTCCCAGAACCTGCTTTAACCTTAAAAACAGTGTCAGCGAGTGAATCAAAATATATGCAACTTATAGATAGAAAAAGCACATTTAAACTATATTGAATATAGGCTTTTTTGTGGGTGTTGCTGCCTCCCATAGTCCAAAGACTTGCAGATTGTGGGTTGGGTCGATTGGAGATTCTAAATTGACTGAAGGTGTGAACGTGAGAGTGGATAATGGTTTGTCTCTGTAAGTTGGCCCCGTGATGTGCTGGTGACCAGTCCAGGGTGAGTCCTGCCTCTCGCCCAACGTCGGCTGGGATTGGTTGCAGCGCCCCCCACGACCCTTGAGATCCTAAGTGGTATAGATAATGGATGGATCGATGGATGGAGCTGCAACATGGTCAATACTCCATCTAAGTATAAAGGGATAGTTCACTGACAAATTTAACATCAATGATTATTTTCCCACCAACGTGAGAGTGGATGATGGTTTGTCTCTGTAGGTTGGCCCCGTGATGTGCTGGTGACCAGTCCAGGGTGAATCCTGCCTCTCGCCCAACGTCGGTTGGGATTGGCTACAGCGCCCCCCACGACCCTTGAGATCCTAAGTGGTATAGATAATGGACGGATGTATGGATGGAGCTGCAACATGGTCAATACTCCATCTAAGTACAAAGGGATAGTTCACTGACAAATTTAACATCAATGATTATTTTCCCACCACAATGGCGATGGAAGGGGGGGGGGGGGGGGGAAGTGTTCACAAGTCCACTGAACACTAACCCTGGAGATTCATAACAGCTTTGCAGCCAAATCGAATACAATTAGAACCTGATCGAGACATAGTTAAATGTCGGGGATAATGGACACTTGGATGACAACACAGGAGGAGCATGGAGGCAGTTTGTTGTTCGAAGCAGTAGTCACCCGTTACTTGACTTGTACTGGACTTGGCTGCAACGCTGTTTACCGCTGAAACTCCCCAAAAATGGTTTTCGTGGGCTCAAACACTTCACCCACTCCTTCACCGTCATAGTGGTGAGTGGATAATGAGTGAATTAAAAATTTAAGGGGGAACTATCCCTTTAAGGAAAATATTGAGGCAGAAGTACTTCAACCTAATGAGAATAAATACTTCCAATGTTCAAACTCTTTCAAATGGCTTTGTTTCTTTCAGCGAAAACACAACAGCCTGTGGAGAAAGACATTTAACACAAACTCTACATCAGACTTTGTTTAGCTTCAGTGCAGCTAAGGACACGCAGTGAGTCTGTAATGGAGCATGAAGGTGATCCTGTTTACTCTCTCACCCTCCGAGCTAATGTGTGTTTAGCTAAATACAAAAAAAAAAAACTTTTCAGTTGGAAAGTCACGTGCACAACAGGACACAACAGAAAGCTATTCAAACTAACGCCTCAATAAATATGGACCTGTTCTTCGACATATATTCAGCGCATGTGCACCTTGTGAATCACGTGACCAAAACCCACAACCTGCACAACTGCTCTCGCTGGTTTTCCCTGACTTTACTTTGACTTATACTTTTCTAAAGCAGTTTCTTGAACACACGGCAACACTTCCGGGTCCAAAGGACAGGTCGGGTCCTCGTGTTGCCAAGCGACAGCATGACCCTTCTGTTTATTCACCCAGATGTACTCACTACAATATATATATATATATATATATATATATATATATATATATATATATATATATATATAAAGGTCATAACAGAGATTCGTGCCCAGAATATAGTGTGCAGCTATGAACACATTCACATTATAGAGGTTTGACTACATGACTCCTGTCTGAAGGAGTCATAAGAAGAGGAACTCACCGTGACTGAGGAGGCTCCATGAGCCGGTGCTCAGCAACAGGAGAGCGGCTACTGTCACCGCCATGAGCCGCCGCTCTGCTCCTCCGGCTCCGTCCTCCGCTGAGAGATGAACCGACACGTGTGAGTTTCTCGTGTCTACATCACATCCTCGGAGACCCAGTGACAGTTAGTGACAGTTCAGTGACATGGAGCGGAGCTGAGCTGCACCTGGACGGACCTGAAAATCAGCTTCCTATTGGCTCCCCCGTGGACACGTGGCGGCAGCGCTGACTTCCACCTGCGCTGCGGTGAAACTTTTTTCTCCTGTACCGTTTGAAAGGTTTCGCTTTATTCTGAACGGGGTTTATTTCTGGAGTTTAGTTAAACAAATCAGTAAATTCACTGTTTATCTACATGTTTGACCCAATGGACCCCCCCCCCCACACTCCCACTCACAACAACAACCAGAGGACACAAAAAAGTAGGTCAATAAATAATAATAATAACAATAACAATCATAATTATAATCACAAGTTAAGAGAAAGACAAAAAAGCAAGCCGTGGTTATAAACGGGTATGTGATAATAAATTGTTCAGGTTCTATAACATTATACGCTATTATCCACGGGACTGATGTACTGTACACAAAGATTAGTACAAGTACAAGAGGATCCCTAGGAAATGTCAACACAATGTCAAGGAGCTCAATGTTAGCCCACCAAATGAGGCGAGGGGAGCTGATGACATTTTATATTTCATTTTTGATTAATGACCTCTTTACGTGTTTCTCACTATGTTTTAACTAATCAATAATGCAGGTAAAGGTCATTAATCAAGATGTTTAATCACTAAGTCTTAAATTGTTGATAAATAATAGCATCATGAATGATTATACCTTAACTATGAAGTATTAGTAAGTTTGTTACAAGACATTCTTAAAGGGTAGTGTTACCTGTACAAATTGTATATATACACAGACTATACTTTACAGTAGAGTGTAGTGTATTTTTTATGTGTATATGTTTATATATTGTATACATTTATATACGCACATATACAGTAACACACATATATGTGTGTGTATGTGTGCGCGTTTATATATAAATATATATATACACATTAATATACATACATTGTATATATCATATTTGTATATATATACATGTATTTTTGTGTATAAGTGTGTGTGTGGGAAAATATGTATATTAGCAATTTTTTTATGTAATCTACCACATACTTTATAACTGCATGAAATTTCATAAGGACAAAAGTTTCCTTTATTGGTTAATAAAAAATATTATAAGGCAAACATTGTCATGTCTGAATTACAAAAGACACCATCAGATCTGCAGTAATGCAACAATCATCACAGCGCTTCTTACAATATAAGGCAACATGTTAACACACGATCGGTACTGTATTCACAGTAGCAGTATAATTTATCTGTAGGCGTTCAATAAAAACACTGACATACCACTCACAGATATAGCGATCCAACAGAAAGCTGTCAGTGCATTCCTAGAATAAGAATAATCTCATGTAAGGTTAGTAAAATCTGTTTCCTTTCTGTACACTAGTTCTATTAAAGAAAAATTTGCCTCCATTCAAAGTCCATTTCCTGTATGAGAAACCCAGAAGCTTAACATCTGAAAGCAAACGATAAGGGAAAGAGAGAGGCCTCCGTCTGAACTCTTCACAGAGATGACGAATGGCTTTGAAATTGACTCAACACTGATAGTCTGGACACTTTAATGCACGAGGCGACACTGGATTTCTGTTCTCAAGGAGAAACGTGGTCTGTTTAAGTTGCTGCCTGCCGTCACGGTACAAATGACCTGCAAGGAACAAACACAAACATAGGTTAGTTGTTCCATCTTTGTCAAAGAACCCAAGACACAACAGAGCAGTCTGAATTTTCAGCATTGAGGAAAATAATTCATGGATTTAAAAAAGAAAAGAAAGTGGTATATTTAGAGGTATACTACTTATGTTTGCCATGGCAGTCCAACCACATGCCACGTGACACTAACCTGAGTTCCTCCTTCAGTCTGTTGAGTTTATCAAAGAGTTTGTCGTTCTTGACCTGAAGGGGAGCGCCCGGCACAAACCAGGCTGCAATGAACTTGCATATGACGACAACATGCTGCAAGCAGAGACGTAAAGGTTAGACATGTAGTCTTTCATTAGAGGTAACACTGTTATACATATTTGAAACTAAACTCTGACCATCTGAGTTTGAACTATGACAAAGCTGGTCTGTTGTTGGGGATTCGTAAATACATTTAAAAAAGAAATTCATCAGTTCTTTACTAATTATCTCAATGGAAAATAGCTTACTTCAAAGAGGATGACAAATGCAAAGCGCACGGCTAGTATTAGCCAGAACTGTGGGGTTAAACTGTAGTCCTCGGGACTCCTGTAGTCTTTATAGCTGTGAAGAGAGAAAGAAAAGAAAGCTGATGTTATCTCCCACTTATTTAAAATCTTAACCCACACAGTGTGGACAAGATGCAGTGACGGCAATCACTGCTTTCAAATCTTTTGTTAGTTAAAAGTTATATGTTTTGACTTTGGCTTTTTGCAAATAACAATTGTATTTCTAACAAATACAATTAAAACAGAACAAACCTGCAGGAGGTGACATTTAAACCATCATGAGTGGTCATCTGAAAGGCTGTGAACTCTTGGCGTATGATCTGGTTATCCATTCGTGCAATGGAGAGAGTGTTGTTGATGTAGCCAGCCATGCAGCTTGAAAAAAAAACAAGAAGAGCCTATTTAAAGAATGTGTTGCTCACAAAATGAGAAAACAAACATTTTCTGTAAGACTACACATATCTCACTCAATATCTGTCGCCGTGCTATTAGCACATGGGCCAAAGTAGTAACGGTACACCAGTCGAGGGACGAAGTTCGAGGACACGCCAATGACCAACCCATTAGCAATGACGGCTAAGACACCGATAGCCTCCAACACGTCTATCCACACACCTGAGGGGGAAACAATATTCATATGTGAACATGCAAACATTATTGAAATTATCAGAGGTTCTGCAGTTTTAAGGTAGTATGAGGAATTTAGGAAAAACTGACGTGATCTAAATATTGTAAAATCTATAGTATAGACAAGGAATATTAAATACCTTGGTTGATAAATAAGTGTAGTTGAATTACAAATATATTAAGTCCTGGCCTTACGGTTGAGGTTTAAAATGTGGCACTCACACTTTTGGTATTGTGAGAAATTTAGAAAGACTTGGGAGAACATCGGACGATGGATTTCAACAACATTTAGACATATGCTTCAATTCAACATTATTGAAATATTGATATTATATTATATTATATATTATATCCTCACCAATATCGTTGGTTTTCTTGGGGATGAGTCTCCGCTCCAGAGTGACCATCTTAATGGCGTCCAAGCGTATCTCAATGACATTATTAAACAGGGCTAGAAGAGGAGCGAGAGGAAATGCTGCCACAAATATGGTGGTAAAGCTGAACTGGATCACTGAGGAGAGAGCAAAGTAAATATTATTTTGTATAGTACATCTACGTTGTGATGTTGTTTAAGCTTTCTGCGGAGTACAGACCTATTTCCAGAAACTCATTAAACAGACTGAAGGAGTTGACATCATTGAGGCGATAGTTGCTTTCCCAGTCTCGAAGCTTGCAGTTATCACACAGCTCAGCCCCTTTGCTCTCATCCAAATCGTTCTTCAGGTAGCAGTTACCACATCTCCTCTCCAGCTTCCGGTTTTTTCTCCTTTTGAACCACCTGCAGAACCAGCTGATACACAAAACAGACAACTGTCACCAGCGTGGACATTAGGAAAGTAAATCTTACATCGGACATGAACATTATTTATCGAAAATATGCTTTATACTCACGGGCCAGTGAACTCGACTACGTTGCTAATGGTTTGCTTGAGTACCATTATAATTGCCATTTGGATGAACAGGTCCGTGAGACATCCACTCGGGTGACACTGCCCGAAAGAGATTGAAATGTTTGGAACTAATCAGACACAACATCATTTTGTCTAATGGGGGAAGATTCTACTCATGAAATGCAGGTTTTAGGTGCGATAGAGACGTTTGCTCACTTCCTCAAGTCTCCACTTCCCTGCGATCCGTACATAACCACCAGGATGACCATTGATCCTGTCGCAAGAGTCACAAAAACAAGTGATTATTATGCTGCTCTTGTAACACAGTGACACAGTGTGAGCCACGACATTGAAACCTGCAGGCACCAAGATGTGAGCATCAGATCCTTTAAACCCTGTAAGTGGCAGATGGGGCCTCCATAGATAGGACCTTGTTTCTCCTACAGATGCTGGATTGTGAATGTGTTTCTATGACAATGTAAGCGTTTGAAACCTGGATGATAGAGTTACGTTTCTATTGTTATCTTAATGAGTTAGAAAGTATTTATAATGTTATAGTTATTGTAGTTTTGTGCGGAAAAATTAAGCGTAGATGTGGATCGACACAAGTTTATAGGGCCAGGTCGTTGAGCATATAGTCGGTACGGAGCCTTGCTGAAATGTAATGTTACGTTGGATGAGCTGTAGTGATGCTGGAGGTATGTTCAAATAAACACTTTTCAAGTTTTCCTGCCTCAAGAGTGACTACATTGGGTTTTCACATTAAGGTCCGCTTAAGTTTATTGGAACACCAGACAAAACAAGACACTAGTGGCCTACAGGAGCTTGGATCATGGTGAACGGCCAATATGTAGAGTGGCAGGGAACCTTATCCTGCTGAGAGAGGCCACTGCCGTCAAGGATTCCAGACTTAGGGTACTTGGTCTGTAATAAGGTTTCCCAAGCAGCACACTGCCTCCACCCTGCTGGAGTGCATCCTGTTTCCACACCTTCTACCAGTGCTCCATTATCCTGTTCTGCTGCTCATGTGCCAATCGTCAGTTTTTTCAGCAGTGGACCGGGGTCAGGGGGTCACCATGGCAACTCAGACAGGCTGTGGCAATGCAGTCTCATACTTGGCAAACTGTGAGGTCTGTTTGTTTGTGTGTGTGTGTTTGTGTTCTGACAGCTTTGCATCCTGGCCATCATCCTACCCCTGAGGGATGGGATCAAACGCGTGAGCCTTCACTTCCCACATGTGTCAACAAGCCTTGGACATAACTCGATGATGCGTATTCATGTCGGACCACTGGATACCAGGAACATTCCTCAAGACCTTCTGTTTCTAGAAATGTTCTGACCCAGTTGTTCCATTTAGCCCCTTTCAAAGTCACTCAGTTCCTCATGACTACACATATTTCTCCGAATATCAACTGCTAGGACTGATTGTTCTAATATTTAGTTTCCTATTGTACCCCCATAACAAGAACATCTGTAAAAATGTTGTGGCTGATGAGTGCATTTCAACCTCTGACAGTCAACAAACACTGATATTGAAGTATTGAAGTTCTCACCTGCCGAGGAAAAAGGCCACGTAGAAGAGCGAGGAGAAGTAGGTGAAGAACTGGAAGGTGAACATCTTGACAGTGAAACTTTTCTCTGTGGTAGTGAATGATCTGGTTTCCTCTGGTGAAGACAGACCTCAAGTCAGTGTGTTAGAATGACCGCATTTCACTATTTGACCAGTGGAGGGCACAATATCACATACTGAGCAGAATCCTTATTACAAAGATTTTGGAACTCACCTAAATCATGTTAGTTCCTCAGTTAACATCTAATTGATCTTAAATATTTGCCCACCCATATTTGGTGAATAAATTATTGTAATATGATAACATGTTTGAGTTTTCATATCTAATGATCTTTAAGAAATAACAAGTTAAATCTGAGGTTATTTAAAAAAATATATATATAATAAAGCATATAATAAAAATATAAGAGCTTGAACTGCCATGTTACAGAAGGTACAGCACATGTTGTTTGCGTGTTTGTGAGCTCTGTAAAATAATACAGAGCCCTGTGTTTTTATGGACTTCTGACTCGGACTCTTTCTTCAGATTTTATTATCGGGAATGACTTTTGCCACTCATGCCTCGTCTGTTTCCCTGCTCTGACTATCACCTGACCTATAATGCATCTTTACAACTACTCTGATATGGGGGCCCAGGTCCAATATCCACCCTACCTCATGAAACACGCCTTCACAATGCACAATAAAGACATTGAGTATGTTAACTTATTATCTGCAGCTCTTTCTTAAGTGCATAGTTCAAAGGATTCGAGTTGAGGGACTGAACAGCTTTCAGTCTCTCTCAGCCTCATCATTTATGTTGTCAAGCTGCTGCCGTGTGCAGGAAGATATTTTCCTGTGTAAACCTGTTGCTAGGCTGTGTGTTATCTGTGTCAGACCTGCTTTCAGCCTGATTAACTGCTGTACTGCCGTAGCACTCTAATATTTGTTTTCTTATTTTCCCTCCCCACCCACTGACAACTGTTACTGGTGATTCAAGAATTTCTCATTTAACGTTTAGAATCCTTCTATACTAAAAGCTGTACGACACAGGATGTTTTAGCGCTAATGTTTAAACATTCACAGCACAGTTCATCGGCATCCATTTAAATTATGAAAATAAACATGAACACACCTAGTTGACACAGCTTCATGGCCACAATCCTGTTTATCTGCAAAGACAAAGACGAGGTCAGAGTCAGAGCGAGTGATACCGCCACGGCACAAACGCACATTAAGAGACCTGTGTACCCGAGTCATGACGGTGATGACGAGGTAATGGAGGACGGCGCCCAGCATCATTGCTCCACTGTTGGAGTGGGTGCTCAGGAACTCCCATGATCCCTCAGCCAAGAGTACGGCTGCAATCACCCTGAACACCACCAAGGCGTGTGTCAGGCCGATGATCACCAGTATCTGTGGAAACACAGTAACACGCATTGGTCGTATTATACTTGTGTTGGCCTCCATTAACAACTATGCATTTTTTTCCTGGTGAATAATTTATGGATCTTGATGACAGAAATCTGGTTTGTTTAGAGGACAGACATCTATGAGTGTGTGAAACTGGGCGAGGCTGGATTGAATTTAAAAGGTATGCAGGGCAGAGGTAAAACGAGAGCCAATCTTGTTTTACCTGAAACTTGAATCATACTGTAACGTGATTCTTATCTTAGCATCAGTAAAATGTTATCATGAATGTAATACAAAACAAGGAGTCTGACACTGTGCCAGCATAAAATATGTGAAGAGCGTCAAAGTCAAAAAAACAATTCACCCACCATGGCTGTGACAAAGATCAAAACCAAGGTGGTGCGCAGGTAGGAGTGCTTGTACTTCTTGGGTTCACAGGTTGGGTTGTTCACAATTTCCAGGATTAGTTCCTCCTATGATTGAATTCAAGAGAGAAGAAAAACACCTTGAATTCCAGAGTGAGAACTGACCAGGTTGTACTGAAATGAGCTGTAATGTATTAAAGTGATCTTACCTCCTCCTCACACCAGTCAAACACTTTCCATTCACACACATAGGAAGCTCGATGTCTCTTCCAAAATTCCAAAAACAGTGTTGCTGTGAAAAACATTCAAACCAAATAACTTAGTAAATTGATTGTTCAAAATGCGGCTGCTCATATTTTAACCGAAACAAACGTTTGTGTATCGCGCCGATCCTTGCATCCCTTCACTGGTTGCTGGTTAAATTCAGGATTGATTTTAGGATTCTTTTAATAACTTTCAAAGCTCAACATGGGCTGCCCCTTCGCAGCTCTTATCTCCGTATAATCCTAGTCGCATCCCTAAATCGACCAGTGTGTCCTTGTTAGAAGTCCCTAGGTCAAGGCTGACTACTCAGTGTGACCGGTTATCTCTGTCAGGACCCCGAGGCTCCGGGAACTCCCTACCTGAAGAGATTAGGCTCACTAACTGACTACCTATCTATCAAATTAGTTTTTTTTATTGGAAAGCATTTTTAACATGCGATTTGTAACTCTGGAACTACTGTGTTGTTTTATCTCCTTTTATTCCTCGTCTTACTTTTATTGCAACCACATTTTTTGTAGTTTCTTAAATAGTACAGCTTTTGACTCTGCTGCCAAAGACATTAGGTATTTACTTGAGTTAAAAAAGAAAGATTTGTTTTGTGAAGCACTTTGTTACCTTTTTTAGATCAGTGCTATTCAAATCAAGTAATTATTATTATTATTAATAAAATTATTATTATAATGTGTTCTAATCGACGACTGCTCAGCCACCCCCACCCACCGCCAGATGGCCAGGGCTGATTAATATATGAGTGGCCAGGACAAGTAGGTGCTGTCAGTGATGTGGCATCTCCTTGGCAGCACTTTCCTCAGGTATCAGAAAAAATCCAGGCAGTTGGAAAAGATCCATTTAAGGCAGATAATAGACTTATTTGTGCAAGTTGTCCTGTGTAGCCAAAAATCTGCATTAGAGAGGAGTTCTGCAGCCTTATTTTCTGTTATCTCAAATGTGTCCATCACACGGATTTTAAGGGCTAAGATGAATCCCTTAAACTCCTTTTAGCAAGGATCTGGATGCAGACAATACAATATAGAAGTACAAACATTCAGTATAGAAATACAGAAAGACTAAACTCACCCCATACAGCCATGAACATCGCAAAGAACACGGTGCCGTTGTTATCGAACAGCTGGCTCACCTGCAGAGAAACGTGAGAAGCGGTGAGCACCGACAGACACCTGCACCATTCAGATCTCTTACCAGAAAATGCACTGATGTACCTTGGCGTACGTGCAGGTGTCGGAGAGCTGCCAAACTTTGCATCTCTTGTCACAGAGTGGACACATGATGGTGTCAGCCTCGCACACCTCTTTTCTACAACACAATGTAAACGGTAAATAAACTGCATTTATAGCACTTTTCTAATCTTAGCGACCACTATACTTACATGAGGGGGGAGCTGTTGAAGAAGGCGAGGCCATAGAGGAAGACGATCACCCCGATGATGGCAGGAGGGATGAGCAGGTAGGTGTACCAGCCCAACCACAGGTAGTACAGGGCCACCTTCTCCCCAAAGTAGTTCCTGACATGAGCACGTACACACAGAGACACACACTTGCACTCATGAAATTGTAAACGAATATAAATGATTATACTAATGTTTATTTGTTTATTCAAAATAGGCAATAACAATATGCGTATGGTTTTATATATCAGCGTACTGAGACATAGTATTATGGCCGTGCAATTCTGAGATTCAGATAACGATCTTGTAATTACCAAGAAAAAGTCATAATATCATTAGGATAAAGTTGTAATGAGAGAAAAGTCTTAATATTGCAGGAAGTAAGGAGTAAGGAGAACCCGAGCTTGAGAGGGTTCAATCAGAGTACAGGCCTTCAGGACCCAAAATCTTGAACCTCTCTTATTCTGTCACCTCTGAGAATACCATGCATATGTTACCAATGACAGCCCTGCAGTCATTGGTAACATAAACAACTTCCTCCAAGTCTGTCTGGTTCTTATTTTGTCCAAAACACACTCAGTCACTTGTTGAATCTTTTCAAAGTCCTGGTCCCAAAGTGGTGCCGATGAGCCAAAAATATAAAGTGCTTTGTTATTTATAAAACACATACTTTTCAGTATATTATGAACTTATTCTCGAAAATTGAAATTTTCAATAATTTATCAATTTTTCCACTCTTAATGTTATAAGTGCACCTATAAACTAGAGCATGTTAGGATCGTGTCCTGCTGTTTACTCAGTATTCGACTGAATCTGTACATATTTCTTAATCATGAGTCCACACAATGACAGCATACTGTGTGCGCGTGAGTGAGTGTGTGTGCATGTGTGCGTGCGTGTGTGTGTGTGTTTGTCAAGGGGGTGGTGGCTTTGACATGTTTTTTGTTGCCTTTCTAAACCCTGAACCTGCTTCTCAGTGAGATGACATGTAAAACAATAATGCTGCAATATCTGCAACTGTGTACAAAGCAGTGCGATGAATAGGCTGTTGTGTTGCAGTCCAAACCTGACAGCAGTTATGGGTTGCCCTTGGAGACAGGCTGTCCATCGTGCCCAGTTCTCCTTCAGCTCTTTCTGTTTCTTTTTCTGGAAGCAGGAGCACAGAGAAATGAAAGGACAACACCAACATTAGGAGCTGTGTACAAACCGGTAAACATAACATACAGTAAACACAGTGTTTAGATGAGTGCACATGTAGCATTATATTCTTACACACACGTGTGCCCACTCTTTCCCAGATGAGTCACTGCATTAATATGTCTCCCATAAGATCTCTGTCAATAAATACTTGTTCGGCAGCTCCGTGTTGTTTTTGAAGCACCCTGCCAAGTTTGACTGCATGATTTTAGAAGCTTCTTAGAGAATCAAAACACTTCATTAACATGTGAAACAATAGAAGCTTCAATGTTGTTCTGATGGTTCGCTGACTTTTGATGGTTCACTGATTTGGAATTGTTTCTAGTCCACTAATCTACATGTAGGCATTCATATATTATTTATACATGTATCCAATTTTAGATGTATCTACACATAGACAAGTTAAATAGAGTTGCTCTGACAAAAGAGTATTTGGATCCCAGAGGAGTAAATAAAGGCACACACTGGCTTAATTGAATTATTCACATTAAAGTAACTATTAATCAAGTCTCATTGAGTGACTATGTTTATTAACTTGATGTAAAAAAAGATAAAGTGACAGTACCACACCTGCAAAAGGTTGAGATAATAAAAAGTTCAATAAGTTTTACCTCATGTAAGCAGAACTTCGCATCAAAAACCTTCGTCTTGATAAGATTATGCAGAAACTCTGGAGGATTCATAGACAAGAAGAATGATGGAAAACGTTATGAGCCCGGTTCAAAGCGAAGTCTCTTACAAATAAATCGGATAAGTCTTTTCTCACCTCCCGATTTGATAGGGGTGCGATTCAGAATGAAGTGGACGATCCTTATCCTGAAAAAAGGATACAAGCATCACAAAAATTAAGTTTTACTCAAGAGAACAAAGAGTGCCTCAGTCATTTGGGCAAGTACAGGTTAGCTGAGAGTTCAAGGAGGCTACACAGCTCTTACGCTGGGGATGCTCGCAACACATAGTTATAAAACAGAGGTGTATTGTCCTTTGTGATGACAGGATCAGATGAAACATAAACAATAACGAATGCTTTAAATAGCCTATCTGATTGTTTGAAAGGCCAGAAATAGCAACAGCAACATATTTCACCTGGTGCTCAGAGGCACACGGTCCCGACCCGAGCTCCAGTTACAAGCGTCCGACACTTTGAGCAGGTACCGGTACTTCTCAAAAATCTCTTGTGGCGCTCGGATCCCGTAGAAGACGCGGTCGTCGTCTATGATTTTCTGACAGAAAGCACAAACACGATGATTGAACAAATCGTGTCACATTGGCAAGAGGGAAAAAAATACTCGTTGACAAAGACTCACTGTGATTTTCATCTTCTTTTTCTTCAATTCCTCAATGTATTCAATTTGCTTCATGTAGGCCGCTGTCTGCTGGTCTCCAATCGTCTTGGCAACCAGGACGTAGTCGTAGGACATTGGGGTGTGCTTAGAGACACAGACGAGAGGATTTTATGGACTTCTGTAAATCAGAGTGGGCAGAGCATAGACTCACAGGGGACACATGAAGTCAACTTACCAACGGAGGGGGGGAATTCTGCTCCATGCCATTCTCTTTCACCACTCCGAATAGTTCCAGTAGTTCAAAACTGGACTGTTTAATAAGAGAAAAACATAATAATATTCATAAAAATACAAGGAGGAAATCACACAATGCTAGAAATCACCTACGTCAAGACTAAATGTTTACAATTGAAATAGTCACAGCCTGACTGACACATAACTTACATGATCATCATTAAAAAAACAAAAAAAACAGTTAGGTTAGACCAGTTTTGAAATCATCCACTCCTGAATATGTGCCTAAAGGTTAGTATCTCCCAAATAATTCTGAGCAACTATGACATGGGGGGTGTGTCGATGAATGCCACAGAGCTGACAGGAGAGAGAAACCTGCGGTGATACTGACTCACTGTCAGCGAGGAGGCTTCGATGTAACCGGACTGACACAATGAGCCGTGTTATTGTTACTTGCAGTAGAGTCCACACATTGTTACATGTACACTCAAGGTGTGGCAAACGTAGAAATGTAGAAATCCAGACAGTGAAGGACACCCACTCATCCTAAACATCACATTCAACCCCACGGATCAGATGGATTGTGAGGGGGGGAACACTACAAGCAACTTAACACAGCAGCTCCACAGGTAGCTGGCCTCAAAGCAGCTCCACGTATGTGACCCGATACCTGTTGTACCTATGTTGTGTGTGAGTGCGATCACCTACCTGCCTCTTGTGGCCGCGCATGGCGAGAAATGCGGATGGAGGCGACTTCTCGGAGAAAGAGGAACGGAAAAAAGAAAGAGAGAGAAGCTCCCGTCAACCATCCACTCAGTCAGGTCAGCGATGTGCCACACTGGGAAATGACATGATGGCTCTGGGTGGACTTCCGCACTTCCTCCGGGCACGAGCTTGTTGTCGTTTCACAAGCTGAGGAATGTGAAAGCGACTCCACCTGTGGCTGGTGTCAGTGTGTGTGTGCGCGTGTGCGTGTGAGTGTGAGTGTGTGTGTGAGGCTCCACCTGAAGCCTCCACCTATCGTCTCCGCTCAGTCACTCAGCGATGCGGTGAACACGGACAGACACACAGAGAGACAGTGAGTGCACCGTGGGTTTCAGCAGCTGAGTGCAAACAGGGACAACATGGAGACGGTGTGCCAGGTGCAGTGGAAGGACATGTTCTCCAACATGCTGCCTCCTGCTCCTCCTCCTCCACCTCCTCCTCCTCCTCCTCACTAGTGAGCAGTTACGGCCGTCCGCCCCTAGGTGGCAGCAAACAGTCTGATTTCAGTCTCTACGCTCAGGGACTGAATCATCCTCGTGCACTGTGTCCCGCCCCACCCACCCCACACACACAAACACGCACACGCACACACAACAGTCACATCAGTTACACGTGACATCTGTTTTTATAGAAGAATATATATACAGGTTTTTTTTCATTGGGGTTTATAAATATCTGACATAGATATTATAAACAAAGGTTTTTTATGATTCAATAGTTCAGACACAGTGGGAAGAGCAGATTTATATCTTTGTGAGCGCCAATTTGAGATTAGGGCTTTGTTCAGATGCCGGTCGAGATCAGTTTTTGGCATATCCAGATTGTCTCAGGATTGATATTAGGAAGTACTGACAAAAAGGGGAAGTGGAGATTACTAGGCAGTTAAGAATGCAATTTGAAATGAATCTCTTCAGACACTTGTCAGGCTGTATATGCTCTGGCTGCTTCAGTGCTTAGATTTCGAGTGTCTTTTGAGTGTCCCTCAGAAAACGACAAAGTCAAATCCAGAGTGACGGTTGCTACGCTGCTAATGCCTACATCGTTACTACAGCACCCATGTGGATTGGTTGTCAGGACACACAATTCCAATCTGATCACTTGCAAATAACAGCAGAGACGGTCAGTCAGAGAGATCTGCTTTGACAAACAAATCAGTTCTGCCTGCAGTTTGAACAAAGCCTCTGGGGTGAGGTCACTTGAGGGAACTGGAGACTGGGTGGCTGATCCTCACAACTTCTAATCAAATACCTGTTTGAGCATTCAGGTTAGAATCGTGTTTAGGTAATGGGAACATGAGAATGCTAGTATATCTGTGTGTATGTATGTGTGTGTGTGTGTGGGGGGGGGGGGTCATGAGGTCATTAGTGAATCAGATTACAGTCTTAAAGTAAATCCAGGGTGATTAAGCTTGACTCCACCTCAAAGTGCAATGATTATATTTAAATTATACATTTTTACTACATATCTGGTTATTGAGCGCATAAGTATTTAATGCTTTTATTGGAACAAATATTTCCAATTGCGTTTTGTTAAAATAATTATTATGGAAGGTGATAAGCTAATGTGGTTGATTTTCAAGGAGTTTCTAGAATACATTTGACATTCGGAATGATCAATCATATTTTTACATTTTTATAAAAGCTAAAATGTTTCTATTGAATAGATCATGGAAAATATGTGACAAAAACTTTTACTTAGACACAAAATGTGGTCATTGATCATTGATGGGATTAGTCTTTAGTGAACAATTCAACATAAAAACATTATTACAAACGTTTGGTGTTGGTGTTACACATAGTTTTGTATAAATGCACATTCAGCTATTTTACTTCCTTCAGCTCTACTGTCAAGAAGAGGCATGACTCATTGTACTTATTAGAAATACTGTCTGTCACTTTACTCAGGTTGCTAAGCACCAAAACTGGTGCCAGAAAACATACTCAATCAATTAAAAATCTATAAAAAATTCATTTAGAGCTTTATTCTTAATGTAGGCTACTTGTACTGTATCTGATTTCCAACTCATACTTCTACACCTTTCAGTGATACTGACTCTTGCTGTAGGAGACATCTCTATGCATTAGGCCGATACTTTCGTCTTCTGTGAGCTTGTGTTTAGATTTATATGAAGAATAACTAACATGTGAAACCCATTGCAGATCTATTTCTGTTACTCATCCTTTCTCCAACTAACATGTCAAGCGGGTGGCCCACCCTGCCCTGTTATTAAACATGATTCCTACCATTAGCCAGAGGAACCTTGGAAAGGCGTGCACACCCAGGAAGACCCACATGTCAGGGAGAAGAGGCGATATGAGACTGACGAAAAAGTGGTCGCGAAAATGAGCGCCTGTATTTCTGTACATGGCCACACCCCACAGAGGAGGGCAGCATAATTACACCAGTGCAGCACTGTGTAAACCACATGAAGGGCAACAAAGGGGGCCACTGCTGCCATGGAAGTACAGAGTAGAGGAGTTGGTTGGGAGGACCAGGGATAAGCTCCTGTTAGAAGACTCCCTGTCATAGAGGAACAGGCGAACAGATGTGTGAATGAACGACACTGAAAGTAACAAGTTGGCTTGAACAGAGCAAAACATTGATCTTCAAAACCAAGATAACTGAGAGACACAGCAGAGTCACACAGTTGGTTTCCTTGAGAGGGTTCCTCAGCAAAGAGCTTAATCTCTATTGTTTTTATTTGATTTACTACAGAGCATAAATTAGTCACTGATCCTCAAGTATAAAGGGAAAATATGTTTTTCTTAAATTGTCAAACAGTCCTCAGGTTGGAAAAAGTTTCTTACAGGATTACATGAAACCATTCTGGAGAGGCGCAAGTTAAACGGCTCATGTGGTTGGTTGTATGGGAGTTCCTGGAAGCTCTCACTCTGGGCACTTGACCAAACAAATTGAACATATAAATATATAAATTACTTGCATAAGGGAACTCAGTGACAGAGCATCAGGACTGAAGGCACCCAAACCCCCTTAGTTTTTTAATGTTATCAAATTCATATATTAATACATACACTGGCTATGATCTTATTTTATCCTATGCCATGGTTATACTTCACTTAGTGTTTTTACTTCGGCAAGGCACCATTAATAAAGTGATTATAATCTGTGGGCTCATGCTTTAGGTCCATTAATAAGGACATTTGGGTTTTCACATGGGTTTTCAGGTTGCAACATCCCAGGTTGCTCAAAGATCTGGGGATCCACAGACCAGCCTTACACCAGACCATAAAAGAAACATCTCACACTGCAGAACAATGGCTCTGGATCAGGAGGATAGGTCCCAGGTGGCCCCAAGATGTAAGGGACTTGCATCCGGGTCTGATCAACCTGTGGTGGGACTGCCTTAGGAGAGGCTGTCTTGTGAATAAAAGGCACCTGATGACGCTATGATACACAACTGAAGAAATGTCGCTAACATCTCGTGTTGGTCACTAACATCAACTGGCAGCAGGCTTTAATTAGTGTGGTAGAACGTACATATTCTCCATCTTGTCCTGTGTTGTAAAATGGGACAGGGTTTAGTTTTAAAAGGCATAGAGGTGGTAAAACATGGTTTTCATTGTGCTGCCATACAAGCCAGTAGCCATTCAGATTTAACTTAAGCCTCAGCGTACCCTCAGGTTCGGCCTGTGTCGGCCTGAGCTGCACATCTGAGGTTACGGTCCTAACATCTGCTGGAAGCCGCTAACACCGGCTTACATCTACTGTTAGTAACTTCAATCGTGCACAAGACCTTCAAATGAAAGAGGGACATTCATCTAGTCCTAAATCACTAAATATAATAATTCTATATAGTACATTCTGGTATAGTATATTAATTCAGACTCTAGTTTTTATTCATCAGAGTAGATTATAAATACGTTTAATATATTTATGAATATAAAACTTTTGGCATAACATATTTATATATATGTATATAAATATGAACATGTTGTACTTTTGGCATTTATATTTGAGTATATATTGATATCAGTTGAATAAACTACACTTCTAAATTGCATCTGACATTAAGCCAATTTCACCAACTTCATGAAACCAGGGCCTGGAGAATGCTCGTCTCTGATTGGAGCACTGTAAGCCTTAAATCCGTGGTGACCATGGCAACACTATCTTCAGGAGCAAAGCGCTTCAGAAAACAACTTTAAATCACGTGACCGCGTGTTCTGCCAGTTCGTGAGTGGGAGCGTCGGGTGGAAAAACACGAACTCGTCTTTATTCGGTGAAAGTCCGTGGAAAAGCGAAGTTAACCTCCAACTTCTACTTTTGCGCTAACGTTAGCTTCAGTTAGCTGTTAGCTGACGTCACACGTCTGTCCATTAGTGACACCGCTCCGCGTAACAAGCAGCGGACACGTGTGTGGGGTTCGAGTCCCGGCTCAGAGCGCAACTTTGTGGAGCCCCTCCCCTCGGGAAGTGATGCAGCCGCTGGTTAGAGGAGCCTTGACACAGACCGAGCGAGCAGGGGACACAGCGGAGGAAACACGACGGGAGACAGGTTCGCTGTAGACCAGGCGGCACACGTGTCGTCCCGCTGGGGATTTTGTTTCACAGTGTGGATGAAGACGAGCGGACAGAGTTTGTCGCCACCAGAGATTTCAAAATGAATCGAATAACGGGAAGAGCAGGAGGAGACAACCTGATTGAGATGAGCCCCACAGAGTCTTTCAACGGTGAGTGGCCAAATCCTCAAACCTTATAGTGCTAGTGTGAAATATATATATGATATTTAGGATGTTTACATGTGTTAAGAAGCTGGGGAAATACTGGTAATTTAATAAGGACTATACCGAGATTGGTTTTACCACATGCCCATGAGAAAAACTTGAATGAATATCAGATAAATATCTCACTACATCATTATTCTATAAGAATATTCTACAAACCGAATACATGAAGTGATACATTCTAACAACAACAACACAACAGTAACCTTCAGTCCACAGCTAAGATAAATAGGGCATTTGAAATCACATTTATGTTATGTTATTGTGTTTGGCTTGACTTCACTGAGCCTGTAACAACAACTTTACCCTCACACCGTGATTTTAAAATTCATTTTATTAACATTTTCTCACCCTGCACTTTTCCTCTGAAACACCCACGTCCTTCTTTTTTCGTGGAGGGCAGCAGTGACTTATGGCCAGACAGCCCTCCGACAGCTGGCCTGCTCACTGGAAATACTGTGTCACTACAGGCAGCCATTACATTCACCAGCACAAACCCTGAGTCCCTCTCTCTGCCTCTGCCTCTCCCTCGGCTCCTGGCTGGATTTGAATGTCTAAACAACTGCTTAGTTTTTAGCCTTGTATGGTGTGCGTCTGAATGGAGGGTGAATCACCCTGGATGCTCTGCAGTGACTCTGATCAGGCTGAATCGATATAAAAGTGTAGGGTTTCATCTGCAGCTTGGGGAGAACTGCACAATAGAAGTTTAGCTGAGACTGTGAAGTGTGTGTGATTATTATAGGATCAAAAGTTACTCTTGCCCTTGTGTGTTTAAGTTGAGGTAACAGTGGAACCATCGTGTTTTCCATTCAGCCCACTCACAGTTCCAAAACACTGAATCACACTAATACTCCAAATCCCAGTTATTTTAGTGTAGAGGCATCCTGATGCTGACTGCTGAATGAAAACAACCATAAAGCTCCCATGCCTGATTAGAACTATGCATTATTTCTATTGTATGAGTAAGATTTAGTCAAACCAGTAACAGCTAACATGCACTTGCAGGATGCAAATATATAAACTCAAAATGTCCTACTCTTACTGTTATATTTCCAGACACATTCAGGACATATAATCTGAAACTGAAGTCAAAACATGGGGGAAGCTCAAGTTCTCTAATAATCTTTTCCCTCTTCTCCTTTTTGTTAAACCTTTTACAGGTTGGTCTGACCACACACACTCAGACCGGCATGGTTTGTTACTTGTTGTTGCATCACTGCTCACCCTTACTGAAAATAAACATTAAATCTATATCAGACATGTCTTTTATATGTGAACTGGCCGGTAGAAGCAGGTGTACATGTATGTGAAAGTGTGCACCTGAAACTCACCACTGTAAACATGAGAGATGGCTGATTGCTTCCTGTCAGAGGAAATCAGACCAACCCATCCCGCTGTGTTGATATAGAAAATGCTTGAAGAGGCGACTGAATTTCCTCTGCCCCTTTAAATGAGGTGGTGGTCTGGCCTAGATAAGGTGGTGGTCTGGCCCAGATGAAGTGGTGGTCTGGCCTAGTGGTTAGAGTGGTGGTTCTCCAACAAGAAGGTTGCCGGTTCAAACCCTACTCTCTCCCATCTGCATGCCAAAGTGTCCTTGGCAAGACACTGAACCCCTAAATGGCCCCTCATGAATGTTGAGTGTACTAATTGTAAGTCGCTTTGGACAAAAGCGTCAGCTAAATGACATGTAATGTAATATAATGTGAGAGTAAATAAATGTGTACATAATGTAACACTGCTGCACGCATGCCAAAGAATAGTAGCAGCCTGGACATTATATCTCTGTTTTTGTTATGCAGCGGTATCAGCGTAGCTGAACTGTAAAAAAAACCTTCATTGTGTAAATAACAGAGGTATGTGAGGTTTGATCTCTTAGTCTGTTCTGTTGCTGTGGTAATGCAAAAAAAAAAGAGACTGCAGCCGCCTTGTGGCATTTCCACTGTGATCAGCTGCTCTCTCTGGAACAATGCCCTAACTGTGGAGGCTACTTTGTTAGATGGGAAAAAGACTCCTGGCATCGCCGAGAGGCTAATACTGGGTTAGCAACAACCCTGTGTCCAACTGTGCAAGAATATGCTCAACTGTTAGAGAGGCATTCACATGTGTTTTGAAAGAAAAGTAGGCAGGGACAAATCAGAGCAGTGCAAAACAAAGTCAGTCTCGTAGCTGATTTTTAAGGAAAATGAAAGATGAAGTTGTCTTTATCGTTGCTGCTAAAAGGCTGTAAAAGTCCAGGGTGGGGGGGGGGGGCGGTTTGTTTCAGCTTTATGTTTAAATCTGCTTTTAACTGTACTATATTAAAAAGACTGTTTAATATTGTTTCCTCTTTGTGCTGCCACAACTCAGAAAGTGTATCTAACAATAGGCATGTTTGCTGTTTTATTTTATGTTCTAAATTAGAGTGACATCTTTACTATCTATCAATTTAATCACCAGACATTGGACTTTCACAGGTATATATATATTTCACAGGGGTAGAGCTTGGCCTAGGGGATAAAGCGGGTGTTCTGCAACAAGAAGGTTGCCGGTTTGAATCCCACTCTTTCCCATCTGCATGCCTAAGTGTCCTTGGCAAGATACTGAACCCCTAAATGGCCCCTCATAAATGCTGAGTGTTCTAAAAATGTAAGTCGCTTTGGACAAAAGCATCAGCTAAATGACATGTAATGTAATGTAATATAGGTATGATGAACAAATAGTAGAGTAATATAATGGGAATCTATATAATGGGATAATATATCCTCAAATACAGAGAAAATGTGCTTTGTACTAAATTCAGCTGCTAGCTAATTACCAAAAATGTTATGTTTTCATTGCTGTTCGTCTGTATTGTAGTCGTATTATGAATAAAATGACTGAACTAATTGTATTAAAACATGGTAGGATTGTGAGGTATGGGCTAAGGAAAGACCCATTACATTTCTGAGTGGATTTGCTAAAGGGGGCGGATTTCTTTAACACTGCGAGATTGGTCGTAACCTCTGCAGAGTATGCTCTCTCACAGTGCAATACTTTCTAAAGTAATCTTTAAAACAAATGGCCTAACCTGTCAACTTCACTACAAATGGACAAACAATCTACCAACATATAATAGACATAAATCATCTGATATGTCGATAGGATTGGAATCGTCTACTCCCTTGAATCGACCATGGAACTGGCCCCGGAATCCTGTTTTCTACGTACATTTACATTTTTAATTGAGTTGCTAGATTTAAAAGACATTTTCAAATACTCTTTTAAGTTAAGTTTAAGTTCAGTAAAAAAACATAACAACAAAAAAGCCGGTAGGAGACACATTTGCACCATAGGTTTATATTCAATTTAATTCTTTTGTAGTTTTGAACAAGTGCTTCTTTGTTGACTCGGTCTGTAATAACATAGAGACAGAAAAGGTTTACATATTACAAGGTTTGAATGCTTGTTTCAGGTCTGGTTAAGCACATTCTCTGTGTTGAGTCCAAACTAAATATAACATCAGTGAGACCATCAATTAGGATTGCTGCATTTCTATTTTAAAACACACTCAGACTTTAACCAGCCTTTGCTTTATTTTGTTAGTGGTAGTGTTGCCAACAGCGTGTAATTCTATGGCATTTTCCTCTGCGATGACATTTGTTCATGCAAATCTTCTTTTATCAGATTCTGCCCAGGAAGGTAATAATTGATTTAGACTGAGGCAAATGTAGAACTTTATAGTGTTTGAATCCATGTTTTGCCACAGTGAGAGCTTTCACTTTCAAGGGAGCTAACCCGACTCCTCAGTCTCATTTCCTGCGTCAGTGCAGTGCAGTGCAACCAGGCTGTGTGTATTCTCTCACAGGGATTTTGTGAGTCATGTTGTCTGGGCTGTGGCAGCACTGCCACAAAATGCTGTACAAATATAGACCACAACATTGGCTGTCAGGGCTCCTCACCAACCCCAGGCAGCTGCTCATAGGCCTGAAACTTACATCGCACCAACTTGCCTGTTTTGAGTTTCACTAGGCTATTTGCTATTCTTATATTAGTGAGTTGAGAGAATGGTCTTATAACTATCACCGGTAATTTGATTTTTAATGTTGTGTTTTGTGTGTTACTGTCTTGCAGATGATATAAATGGCTACAGCCAACATGCCTCGTCGAGCACAGGATCTTTCCAGCAGGGACAATCAGCGGTAAACAACAAACTCGCCACACGTTGACATTCTTTCAGGACCTTCATAACATCCTGTGCCTCAATTGAACATATATCAGCCATTTGAATATGTTAAGACAAGTGCTTCCTATACTGTATGTTAATTTTAGCTTTCCAATACGGATGCACAAACAATTTCTGTTTGGCTGTGTCCTATCTTCACTTCCACCTTACCTCCTGTAGGAGTGGTAGCAGGAAGTTCATTGTGTACAAGTGAAAAGCTTTATCTAGATTTTCTTATCCCCTCTTGAGAGTTAAATAATCACACTGTTTTCCTTTTATGAACCCACCCACTAAAACAAGATAGGCTAGCGTATGGATCTAAGTAGAATTTTAAAAAATTGAGTGTGTAAGATTCAGGGGAAAGGGATCTATTGGCAGAAATTTAATAAAACATATTACAACATGACCCTTCTAAATTGTACAAGTTGTTTTCTTTAACCTAGAATGAGCCATTTGTATAAAAATAGTTTATATCTACATCGGGTGTGGTTCCTCTCAATGGAGGCCGCCATATTTAGTTTGTCCAAACTGGACAATCTAATAACCTTTTGAGTTTTTATGACAACTGATGGCTGCCACATGTTCTTTTTCATGTTTTGAAGGGGAGGGTGAGGTGAGGGGTAATCAGTTGCAACATGCAACTTCACCACTAGGTGTCACTAAATTCTACACACTGAACCTTTAGTTGTCTCCGTTTTGAGGTAACTGTTTTTCCAGATAATGATTAACAACCTGCACTTACATACACGCAAACATATAAATCCTTCCTTCTTAAGATTATAAGACACCCCCAAGACACACATCTGTAAATGTCACGAGAGAGTCAGAGATAACCCTGATGCTCCTGTCTGTTCTCCCTCTTTCACTCTACTCTTGAAGTCTTTTATAACCCCTGATGTGTGTGTAGAGACCTGTGAGTCTCTCAGCACCAGCCTGGCCTCCCTGGCCTCCTCTGACCACAGCGACAATCCACAGCTTGAGGCTCAGACCTCAGAGCGAATCAATGCTTTGACCGGGGTAAGAGGCCAGTCAAGGTCCCAGAGGCATGCTGCTGCTGTGTCGGTGTGTTTGTGTTTGTGTCGTCTCACGTCATCTTCAAGCTCAAAACTGTAGCTGAGCAAGACCTGATTGGGACATTAACTTGTTTTCAGAGTGTGGAGTGTTTGCGTGTATTATGTCAGGATGTCTAAACACAATGCTAGTGTGGCGTGTCAGACATTTTGATCCCCCCCGTGTGAGGTTGCTGCTTCAGTTTTAGCTGTATGCTGTTGACATTGTTGTGTTGTTAGGATTTTGCTCATTCTCCACTCGGTTTTTCCACAGCTCTCGAGAAAGCGGGCTCTATTCCTGAAGTTTCGCTCAAGGGTATGGCATGGTAAAACAGGCTTGTGATGTGATGCAACTTTGTGCATATGTCTCACTGCCTGCCTTTATCTGCTTATTGGAGAACGTCTGCTCAGCGTTGTGTTTCTCCAGCAGGATGCGGGAAAAAAAGCTTGGATATACGAGTTGAAATCAATACACATATCTTGGTAGAGAGCTCATAGTGGTGGCTACTGGTGAGCATGTTGTTTTCTGCAGAGAGTAATGGAAACATGTCGGCATGAGCTGTACTGTGCGTTGATGCATCATGAGAGTTCATTAAAAGTGGAAAAGCTCTTTTCACCTGCTGTGATCTCACCTGCGATTATCGTCTGCTTCATTGAAGAGAAAGCAACAAACTGGTTGTGTTATAGTCTAATTACATTAGTACGCTCACACGTGTACACACACAAACATGCACATGCACCGTATACTCTATTTGAAGTTTTGCTCTTTTTGTGTTTGCATTTATATATGTTTGTGTGCGTGCGTGTACACTGTATAAAGTCTATATTGTAATCAAGACGCAGCCCTGGCTCGTGACCGGACTGAACTTTGCTGTGGCAAACCACATACTGTGCTGCAGCCTTCTCCTTTTTCATCTCTAATGTGGTCTTGCTTTAACGGTGCGTTACCGTTTTAATGAAAAGAGGAATCCTTACCCTTTTAAATAGCTAATCTTCCTGCAACCAGCTCCTGAAGAAATGAGACTCCCCCAACCTAAAGCTTATGTGAAAGCTCAGTCAAAGATCCCTTCAAGGAGTTTTGGAGGAGACGCAGCTGCACGTCTATAAATTGTCTCTGTGATCAAGCTGACTGTTTTGTCCTCCTCCCAAAAGACATGGGAGTGTACGTCTTCATTTTCCTTACAGATCACAAACTTTCAGCTGCATGTAGCTTCTCAATAATATGTATTTAAAGAGAGTGTTGCTGAACCAGGTATAATTTTCTGCATGATCAGGATAGGAGTGTCCAGTTTTCATTTTTAGCTCCGCAGAAAGCACTTCTCTCTGTTTAGGGCAAATTTGAGGATTGCATTGATTCAGTAAAGACATAACAGAGTGATTTAATGAAAAAAAAGATGTTGCTGAACCAATATAACCAATGCAACTTTGTGATTTTTGTATTAGGCTGAATTTGAAACTAAGAGGATTATAAAACTGAAACTAGACACGAGAGTTGTCTCAGAAGAAAACAAATTAAAGTAATATATTGTCAGACAATTTAGCTGTAAATTATTGAAAATCAAATCAAATATTACCAGTTTACGAAATTTATGTTAAAATCATGTTTAAATCCCTTCCTACAAAAATAAATGCCATGAAAGTTAGGGTTAGGAGTGGTACCTCCTCCCTGCCTTTGACAGCCACCTTATGTTACACCATGTTCTACATTTACCCTCCTTAGTTAAGACATTACTTGCATGTCTGAACACCCAGTAGTTGTGGGTTAGTGGGTAAATGTATAGAGCTCTGTGGCCTCTACCAGCTTTACTTAGAAGAGGCAGGTCCCAGCAGATGCAGTGATTCCATATGGCTGATCTGTAATTACAGCAAATTAGAGAGTTTCTGCAGCGACGTCCCAGTTAAAGAAAGCAGCCAATCCGCCCTGGTCGACATTGTCCAATCACGACTGAGAGGTTATGCAGACCAGTCATCAGGACACATCATTTGGACAGAGAAAGACATAAAAAGGTTGATCATGTGGACATAATTCCTTGTTTGAGTTGATACAGTTGGAAGCAGTGTGCAGATCCAGCGGCACTGCTGCTGTTCAGGATCATTTTAAGTAATGTGGCTCAGACTCTTTACATACATTTTCCATTGATAGTGCCACATTTGCACTTTGAATACGATTGTGGTTGAGGCTCCAGATAGTTAAAACGGTATCTTTTAAACAGTCAAGTCAGACTGGGGAGATAAAGCACCAGTTATTATTGGATCTCATCTTACCAGAGCAGATTTCTTAATGTGGTCATCTGGCCTTTTCGCTGTGGTTTTTCAGATTTTTGGGAAAAACCTGTTTCAGGCACAGTTACTCAAAAATATCCAGAACGCTGCCATCTTAAATCTGCCTGGTGGCATTCAGTGGATGGAGCTACGGTAGCCAAGTCCATGCGTTCGAACAATCAAGACTCATTCTCAGCTTTCAATAATGACATTTCACATCTGTGTGATCACAGCTACAATCACCATCTTTGATATAAAAAAAAATGTAATGTGTATTTTTCTCATATTCCATTCACAAATATGGAGGAAACAGGGTATATGTGAATAATTAATTTAATGTGTACTTTGACTTTTATTTTGATGCATGTCATGGTCATTTCCCTCTCGTCCTGGATGTAGTCCTTTTATTACATTAACTAAATGCATCAGCAGCTGGCAGCAGCTATGCTGCCACAATGCTGACATCATCTCTAGTAGTCGACTCTCTTTCTCCTCCTGTCTGTTCCCCTCCCTCCTTATTCTGTGAATGTCTGAGCAAGTGAGGGCTTGTTGTGGGAGGAGAGGGGCCCGACTGGAGCTCCTCTGATCGTGGGATCAGTGGAATGAGAGTGAGAGAAACAGAGCTTTCAGTGGAGGACTCTGATTCCCGGAGAGAGGCAATTTTGCCAAGGCATCCGGCCTTTTTTCACCTAACCATAAAGGGAGAGGATAATGGAGGTATGAAGTGCTTTTCCTTTCCTCCCTAGCCCCTGAACATTAGACGACCAACAAGGCAATCTGTGCCAGCAGTGCAGTGCAGTACAGAAGCTCTAAATGTGGTTGTTTGCTGTGCCTAATGTCTGCATTCTCTGAATAAACAGCGGCCCTGTGTAGGTATGTCACTGTACTATAGTGATGTGGTGTGATGATAGGTCTATATGGTTATTTTTAGCTTTCTGAACAGCTGAAGCAGCACTGACAGTCATGCCTTCCCCTCCTGTCGTAAAGCATTTTTCTGCAGTTCACTCCTTCCCAACCATGTAGCTGTTAGCATTAGCTGATACATATGCTTGGAATTTCTTAAGCCACCAACAAAAGGTGGTCTCACCGCTATGGATCCCAGGATTTACAGAAAACGTAAATATTGGAACTTTTTTGCCCAATGTGGCTACTGCCTGTCTCTGTTGTGTAGAGATTTTTTTAATGTATTTGTTGACCTCCACAAATCCTTTACCATGATAAGAACCTTAAGGATGTGTTTGAGGTGTAGAGAGATGACCTGAGATCAAAGCTTTTAGTATTCTGGAAATCTTTTCATTCATTCTGAGATACAACATCAGTTTCTTTAAAAGTTTGTCATAATCTTGTTCGGTAAAAACCTAGTAGGGAGACATGAGCAACAGAAAACCCTTTAGCACACTAGTGTTTGGAGTGAAGGTATGACATGACACATACAACCGAGTGTGATGTGGTGTGGAGGCCTTGTTCTTTGGGTTTTGCTGTGAACCACTGACAAACTCTTTGGCTGCTATGAATGCACCCCGGACCTGTTGTGCTGATACAGCGCCACTTTATATTTTGAACAGTATTCAATGTTTGTTCGATGTATTTTTACAGATTGACAAACAACAACAGAGTAAAGACTCTGTGTTCTTCCGTGATGGGCTGCGGAGGATTGACTTTGTCTTGTCCTATGTGGACGACAAAGCTGGCGAGAGAAAACAGGTAAGAAACGACTGAAAGGTACATTTTTATTTCTCTATGTTATCTTTATGGTTTTTATGTATTTATGTTTGATTTGTTGTTGTTTTATTTCCAACCCAGCAGAATGAAAGAGAATATTAATAATTGTTGCACAAACTAAACATCTTGAAATCTTAAAATGTGGCACAAACGAGCAGTGAATGTTATATCCACACTTTGATTAAGACACTAAGAACTGGTTCTTACAGGATATCCTCACAGTGTGAGTCAGTGGCATACTCTAAATACCATAACACTGATAAAGCTAGATAAACTGTTTCTCTGAGTTTCCATCCCTGATCCTGGGAAGGAAGTTTCTAAGGTCACTGCTACATTGACAAAGAGTCACAAGCTTATTTTCTTCTTTGGTAAATCAACTTTTTCCATTCTGTGTTTGGTCACATGTTGTTCTGTGGCCAGTTGCTAGGCACTGAAAGACTTTTAGTGATACTGAGCTGTTAGCCCTCACATGTGGATGTTACCACTCCTCCTGTATGAGGCAGTGTGTCACAGCCTCGTCAGCGAGTCAACACTTAGACCCCTGGCCTTGTCAGGAAGGACTCTTCTTATTTTTTCCACTGTTAGAGGAAGGCCAAATAGGAGGCCACTTCCTGTGTTTTATCCATGTGCTGTAAAACTTGGCAGTAAATCCTCCCAGTTAGGCTTTCACTCTGTCAATTTGTACTGTTACGATATGGTAAATTTCAGTATATGTATTTTTTATGATAATATTTAACCTAAAACCGTAAGTGACAAATGGTATCTTTTGTACTTTCGGCAATGTACACAGTAACTCTCACTGACTCTAGTTTTCACTACCATGGCTGCTGCTGTAGAATCTGCTGACACATTGGTTTCACATATCCAGATGTACACTCTTCACATTATGCATCTTGTCTCACATTATAAGTATTATAATTTTATGTTTAGATATATAAATTGAATCCATTTAAATGGATTGTTTTCAGTTGATAACACATTTCATTTGAGTTTTGTACATAAAACATCTGAATGGCTCATAATCTGAATACTGTATATGCTGCTCACTGTTACGCGTAAGGGTTTTGTGTACTTAATTTGTTGTACAATAAATTTAATTGTCATAATTCTATAAAATGTAAATATAACTGAAATCAGCTAATAAATATATGAATTATTCTGTTTTTTCTTTCAAGGAGAGGAGGAGGGTGTATGAGGCCAATTTAACCAAAGTTGGTCTGGAGCTGGAGACAGAAGATAAATCAGTAAGTTACTCATTTTGATTATGTCGAATATCAAGATAGATCACCACTTATACTGGATGCATATATCATATTACATATCTGTGAGTTTCAAGACTTTAACATGATCTCTATAAATTCTCTCCTATTACTCTATTACTTTTTCCAGTAGCTCTTTATTCATTTTTCTGTCATTATCACCAGGAGTCAGAAGATGGGAAGACTTATTTTGTGAAGATCCATGCTCCATGGGAAGTGTTGGCCACCTACGCAGACGTGCTTAAGATCAAGGTTCCGTTCAAGGTCAACGACATCCCAGACAACACAGAGATGCCCATGAACTGGCTGTCCACCCCGTTCCGTCTCCCCGAGACCATCATGCACCCTGAGCCGGACTTCTTCACCGCTCCTTTCGACAAGAGCAAGTCTGACTTCTTCCTCATCGATGACAAAGAGACATTCTTCCCCCCTTCCAATCGCAACAGGATCGTAAGGATACTTTGGCTTTCTTATCTTGGTTGTGACCTCGGAAATAAAATATTCCATTCCGAGCTGAATACTGCAAATACTGCTGAAGCGGGCCTGAAGTAACATTTTGGAAAATAGTTATCAAGATGACTAACCTTCCAATTTAGCAGGTCATGTTTATTGTGTTGAACTGAAGGTCAATATCTCAAAATTGTGGGGAACCCAAAGGCAACTTCGTGATTTAGTTTTTGCACTGCAAGTTTTATATTTGTTTCACTCTCTCTGCTCAGGTCTACTACATCCTGTCTCGCTGTTCATACTTGAGGGAGGAATGTGGAGATAAAGACAAAAAGGGAATCAAGAGGCTACTCAACAATGGCACCTACACGGCTGCCTTTCCCCTGCACGATGTGAGCCTCTTCTGCTAACCCTAACCAATCGAATGTTCACTATTTGAATTCCAGCAGTAATATCCTCGTGAAAGCTGTGTGTGAGGTTCTAATGAAAGGATGATTTATACAACAAATGTGATTGTGAATTATTTTCTTCTGTACATGCAGTGTAGATACTGGAAAAAATCCAGGGACCTTCACTGCGAGAGTGAGAGATACAGTCTATACAAACACTGGGCCAGATTCCTCTTTTTCTTCAAGGAGCAACCCCTCAACCTTGTCAGGCAAGATCTGAAAACAAAATGGTCATACCTGATGTGTAGTACCACAACTTTAGTGGAACAGCAAAGGAGTTCACAATTAATTTTGTCTTTCCTCACCAACAGGAAATACTACGGAGAGAAGATCGGTATTTATTATGCCTGGCTGGGTTTCTACACTGAGATGTTGTTGTTTGCTGCCATAGTTGGGACGATTTGTTTCGTCTACGGAGTCCTCACTTACGATGACAATGAGTGGAGGTGAGTTTTACAAAGAGATCCGGCCTGTCTGGTCATCGTATTATTACATGTCATTGTATTTTTTTTGATAATAAAAAAATGTACTCATCCCCCAACAGTAAAGAAATATGCAGTGCGGAAATTGGAGGAAAGATCGTCATGTGCCCACTGTGTGACAAGAAATGTGGCTTCTGGAAACTCAACTCAACATGTAACTCCTCATGGGTGAGATTTCCTAACTTTCCTCCTGAGTTGCTTGTGTTTGGGATTCATGTTCTACCCACATGTGTGACATTTAAAGGATGGTAACAACTAAATGTCAATAAATCAAGTCATTATCTCACTATTTGTCAAACATGCTCTTCTTTCAGCAATCACACCTATTTGACAATGTGGGAACTGTGTTTTTTGCGATATTCATGGGGATATGGGGTGAGTAAAGATATTGTCTCCTTGTATTTTATATCTTCTGACCCAGTGCACCACCTAGTGGCATTTGTTGAACTATAATACTCAAATCCCATTTGCTAACTCAATGATTTTAATTAATAATTACGTTAAGCTTTGGTTTCATTTGCTGATTTTTTAAGATCTGACATTTCTTTAATATATAAGAGTTAAATGATGTCAAAGCACTGAACAATTATACTTAAAAACCTCAACAACATCACTGTCTAGTACATTTAATCAAAGCCGGTCTGATACACATTTTTAGGGAGTGCTGATACAGATATAAAGTATTGAGAATAATTCTGGTACCCATATATATCAGCCAAAGAAAATTGGCGATGATTCCTAAGAATTTTTTATCAAAAATTTTATGACCAAGAAATATAATTGGGGCTTGCTATTTCACAAATTAACCATAAATAATCTGAACTCAACGACAACCAAATATACAGAACTTGTATTAATTCAAATGTAAACATAAATGCACGTATTTCTTATTTATTTGAATTAAACATTTTCATATTGGCCCGTACAACATAAACGCTGGTAGAGAAACACATTCTGCGCAAGGCTCATATTGATGATATTATAAACCGATGACTTTGTGTTTAAACATGTTAGTAGAGATTAAAAAGAAAAGTTAGCCTGATACACCTGGTGTGGTTGAATGTCTCTTCAGTGACGCTGTTCCTGGAGCTCTGGAAGAGGCGGCAGGCTCGTCTCGAGTATGAGTGGGACCTGGTAGACTTTGAGGAGGAGCAACAGCAGCTGCAGCTCCGGCCAGAGTACGAGACCAAGTGCTCCAAACGCAAGCTGAACCGCATCACTCAGGTGTTTGAGTGCTCATGAAATACTAATATCCTGTATGATACTTTTGTAATGTGAAGCTCTACTTCTTTGTAGCTCCCACAAGGCTTTACCAGACAGCTAACTGTTTGTAAGGACTAAGAACTATTACACGATACAGTATGTGTTGAATTTATTGAATACAGGTTCTACAGATTGGGTTGCAGTCATTCATTAGGCCTGTGCCTTTACTAAAAAGCAGGTTTGAATAGAGATTTTTCGAATCAAGAACATTAGTTCTGTAATTAGTTATAAATAGTGACAGTAGTAGGCACAGACTTGAATTGCAACAGCGACAGGGTGCTTTAATGTGTTGTGACCACATTCCAACCGTCTTTAGGAACCAGAGTGGGTTCTTAGCAGGACTGCTACAGATCTATTGGCCAAATTATTTCTGTGCTGGGCCACCGTGATCCTCTGGGTAAGGGTGGCACTTAATGTGGAATGCCAGTGTTGGTAAGGGAGAAGTGTTGGTGTGATGTATTTTGTGTGGTTAACCGACATTTCTGGAAAGACTTGGGGGCACGAACTTCCTTCTCTTTGCTGAATTCCTGTGTGTCTGGTGGATCGGTGTCTTGAAAGAGGTTTTTGCAAGAGCTTGACTTCAGCAGGAGTCTGTTCGATGAAATAATTGGACTCACGCCTTAATTCCTACATGTAAAAAACTCTGATTGGGATCTCCTTATTTGTGGTTAGTGGTAATTAAAGGGACTTGGCCTGGAGGGGTCCTTTCAGGATATAACATATGGTTACTGACTTCTCTGTCCATGCTTTGCTTGGTTATGATGTAGGAAATGGAGCCATACTTACCCATAACAAGCAAGTGTGCACGCTTATGTCTATCTGGAGCCACTGTCATTTTCTGGGTGAGCATAGTATCTTTGGTTCTTCATTAATTACCACTGCTTTCAACTATCTTCCATCTGTTCTTCCTCCCTGTGTCACTTACCTTTCCCATCATAGTGTTCATCATCATCACATGGAACCATAGACTGTATGTAAAGATGGACATCGTGACATCTTTCCCATAAAGAAGTAAAAAAATCATCTTTATCGCCCTTTGGTGGTTGGCTACAGTATGGGTCATAAACCATGTCTCATCCATGTTAGTGGGTGGGACATGGAACAAAACAATCTGGCTCAGTAAACTCAGTAATATTTTTTAAGGGTTCATTAAGTTTTGTTCTAATAAGTTATTTGATGCTATGGAAACATCATGACAATTCATGATTGACAGCTGAGACTCACTATTTGACGAGCGTGTGTATCTGTGGCAGCTCGATACTGTGGCTCAACACCACGATCACTATTGCGTAGACTCTGGCTCCAAATGGTGTCGGAAGCGTAAGATTGTAGCACCAAGGGATATTTTAGCTTCATTTTTGCACAGCAGGAGGCAGTGGAGACGTGTCGTCCATCCATACAGTCTATGCAATGACCAGTATCATGTGACCAGAGCCAGTTTGCGTAAAACCTCTTTAAAATGTAGCTCTTGTAAATAATTTAAAAGCTGAGATGAGCACAATTGTCTGTATGTATGCATGCATTTACTATTAGCTATAACAATTATGTCAAAATGATTTCATTCGTACAACTAAGACACATTGAAGACCAAACTTTTATGCATACTAGCCCTGAATTTACAACTATTATCCTTGCTTACGTAAAAAAAAAACAGTAAATTGTGTCCTTGTTGCTAGATTAGGTTAGCTGGGTTTTCATTGGGCATTTGTGCACAACTCAAGCCTGTCTTCTAACATTTTCCGTTGGTTGTAACTCACCTGTATCTGTTTTTGATTTGCTGTGGCGTTCTCACTGTACCTTTTGTCTCGTGCCTCGCTGTGCCATGCAGTTGTCTTTCATGTTGCCACTGTTGTCTCTGTCCGGAAGATTTCGTTGATCATTGCCTGCATCATTGGCGTGATAGCGTACCGCCTGGCAGTGTACGCCGCCTTCGCCAGCATCATGAAGGACAACCCCACCACCCAGTTGCATGTGGTCGGCCCCTACATCACGCCACAGCTGGCCACCTCTGTCACCGCCTCCTGCATCAACTTTGTCATCATCATGATCCTCAACCTCATGTATGAGAAGGTGGCTATTTGGATCACAGATATGGGTGAGGGCCAGAGTGAGAGGATGTAAACAAGACAGTTACATTTCTGTGTCTTCATGTGTCCACACTTCAGTGCATATCATCACAGACTTGTAATAAGGCTCAACATTTCCCTTATCAAAACCAAATTGAAAATCCCTTAATCCAGCCTTTTATTTGAATGCGAATTCCACACATTCAAACATATCAGTCCTGTAACATGCTTTTATATAATATAAATAATTCTTATTTGAGAAGTAAGCAAGCATGTTGTAAATCACAGAATGTCGCAATGTTAGAGAAATAGAAAAAAAAGCTGATTAGGATTCACACACAATGAAATGGGTTTACTGAGTCACTACAAAATTAGTAGTTTCTATGTAATCCTGCTAAATAAAAAAACATAAATGCAGACAAATACATAACCTCCTTGGCAGAAGTTGTTCTTATTTAGTTTATGTATTTAAAATCTATCTTTTGCAACCTTTTACTACAGAAATTCCAAAGACACACCTGGAGTATGAGAACAAGTTGACGGTGAAGATGTTCCTCTTCCAGTTCGTTAACTACTACTCCTCCTGCTTCTACGTGGCTTTCTTCAAGGGCAAGTTTGTCGGCTATCCTGGAAACTACATCTACATGTTTGGCGAGTGGAGCAAACTGAGGAATGAAGAGGTACTCAACACGGCAAGATTAGCATCAATAACTCTGCTTAAGTAAAGAATTTATGTTAATTTGGGGTTCTTTTCTATCTCCACTCGTGAATTCAGTGTGACCCTGGTGGTTGTCTTATTGAGCTGACCACCCAGCTGGTGATAGTGATGACTGGTAAACAGGTGTGGGGAAACATCCAAGAGGCTCTGGTCCCGTGAGTATTCCATGAGTGTGGCACTGAATGTGCCACACTCATCTCTTTCTATATAGCTGTGTTGTGGCTCCATTTTAAGCTCTCCCTCACCCCCCCCCCCCCCCCCCCCCCCCCCTGTTTCCTTCAGGTGGCTGATGAACTGGTGGGGCAGCAGGAAGGCGCGTAAACACCCAGAGAGTCTTTACAGCCGCTGGGAGCAGGACAATGATCTGCAGTGCTTTGGGCAGCTGGGTCTTTTCGACGAGTACCTGGAAATGGGTAAACATTCATTCCAACACCAATCTACTACCCATGGGGAGACATACCTGAAACTTAGGCTGAAGCCAAGACCAACTGAATAAACTCCAAGTCACCATTTAAGTAAATTCAAATTCTTAAGTACCGATATCCAACTTCAATACTTTATTAAAGTTTACTTTCAGTAAGAATATTTATCCGTAGGTAGGTGGGTAAGTGGATAAATAGATGCAGTGTCCTCTGAGATTCAACAGATGGTGCTGGTTCCATCAAACTGCCTCTCACTAACCTCTCCTCACTTTGACCCAGTGATCCAGTTTGGTTTCATCACGCTTTTCGTCGCCTCCTTCCCCCTGGCCCCGCTGCTGGCACTGATCAACAACATCATTGAAGTAAGAGTGGATGCCTGGAAGCTGACCACTCAGTACAGACGCCCCGTGGCATCCAAGGCCCACAGCATCGGGGCCTGGGAGGAAATCCTCAGTGGGATCGCCGTCCTCTCCGTTGTCACAAATGTTAGTACTGGAATGTCTGTGACTGCTCATTATCTGCCCAGTTGTATCTGTGGTTTTGTCCTCACACCATCTTTCCCTTGCTTCATAGGCATTCATCGTGGCCTTCACCTCTGATATGATCCCTCGGCTTGTGTACATGTATGCCTATCACCCAGATGGTGAGATGAATATGAAAGGCTACATAAACAACAGCCTGTCCTATTTCAATATATCTGCGATCCCACTGGCCAACAGCCCTGAGGAAGGGGAGAACCCTGCTTGGTTCAACAGCTCCATCACCTTCTGCAGGTGAGTGTGTGTGTGTGTGTTTGTTAAGTTGAGTTACAAATGCAGAAAGTATTTCTAACAAAATGTACTTGCCAATTTCAGTGTCAAGTATAGAAGTGTTTTACTCATAGTATTAGCATAAATACTATTTTTGATTCTCTTTTGCACAGTGGACTGAAGAATGACTTTAAACAATCTTGAATCAAATAAGGCTACAGCAATCATAGAACTATTTTTCTTTGTTCGTAGGTATCGTGATTTCCGCTACCCTTCGGGCCATGAGAAGCAGTACTCCCACACCATGCAGTTCTGGCATATTTTGGCTGCCAAGCTTGCTTTCATTATCATCATGGAGGTAAATCCACCAACACTTAGTGACCTCTTGAACTGAGCTTCATATTCTTCCCTTGAGCTCTAGATAGTGAAGAAATAACAATGTTTCTCTTATATAACACAAAGTCTAACTCCTCACAGAATTTCTTCTTCAGCTCTTAAAGTAATTCTTCCGACAAGAACCGATTGTACTCTATTCTTCTGCAGCATGTCGTGTTCATGGTGAAGTTCTTCGTGGCCTGGATGATCCCAGATGTTCCCTCTGACGTGAGGGCTCGAGTGAAGAGAGAACGCTACTTGGTCCAGGAATATCTCCACAACTACGAGGTGGAGAAGCTGAAGAAGCAGCTCAGCCACAACAACTGTAGCAATGACTGTAGCTGCGAACCCATGATCTATCCATCTTTATCCAAACACGAGGTGCTGTCAGAGTGTCTCTAGCCCGGCGAGCTGCTGCTGGATTAGCTGGACACAATGGGATGACATGGTGATGTGTAGATTGACCTGCTTATGTATTATGATACATCTCTTTACCGCAGTGCTTGTGTTGTTTGTGCAGTACACACACAGACGTTTATCAAAGAGCTATAGAGGTTTCCATCATTCACAGCCATGATGTTGTTGTGAAGTGCACACAATGAGCACATCTCCATGCATGTTGAAAATGTAAATGCTGTCTCATATTTATGGCTTATTTCACTCTATTTTGTAATTATAGTGATGAGGATCATTCAGATCTTGTGTCGAAAAGACTACTTATTTAATTGCCACCATACTTAACCAAAGACTGGATGCCTTTATATAACACAAACACTTACCACTGTTTTTATATATCTGCCAGTAGACTATCAATATTATTTGGAAGCTAATTTAGCTTATTTTCAAGTTTGAATATTTGTTTGTTTGTATGTACGGTGATATGAAGGGTTCCAGTGTCATGTACTATAAGTTAATGCTGGACTTTTTTTTTGTTTTATTGTCACAAATGTGAGTATTGTTTATTTGACATTATTGTGGTCATGACACAGAAGTAACACATTTTACCAAATGATTTTCCTCACCCTAGTGGCTTTAAAAGAATCCTGCTCTGACCTCGTTACAGCCCAACACTTGCTCCAGGTCGAAAACCGACTTGTGAAGTAGGTCTTTATGAAGAGAAACGTGTGTCGCTGTTATTACTGTGAGTACAGGCAAGATTTTTGCCCTGAGTTGGCCAGTTGTTGAGCAGCTGCAGCAGCTGTCGACTGTTGACAGTGAGACTTGTTCCTGGAGATGAGAAGCAAAAAGCCCTGAGAGGGTGACGAGATCCCTTTTTAATGTGCCTCTGTTTACCAACACGTTAGAGCTAATGAAAGCCTGCAGCCCCCCTCTACTCAACTATGTGTGCTTCATTACACAAAGCACTTCAGCCTCCCGGTTTCCTCAGCTGTGTCTTTGTGGTGAAGGAAAGATACACACATTTTTTTTTATTTTGCACAAAGCACTTAATAAAAGCTCACTACCAAGACATAAACATGTCAATCTGTTTGTTGTACTTTCGCCACATAATGATAATCAGTGTTTCAAATCAGAAGTGTGCGATGGTCTTTGTTCGTTTACGTGAACAAGAGTTTTACTGTAGTAAGGAGTTTCTTGTTCTGAGCGTTGTTATTGGGGTTGAATACCAACAAAGATAAAATGTAGAGTTTTGTAAGGATTCACATTTATTTGAACGCATACATGCAAGTGAAGAGTAGAACCGAAGTTTTAGGTTAATGTAAAACTGCTTTAAACTCAGGCAACTAAACCCTTTTTGCAGGTATGACCACTCCAGCAAAATTGGTCTGTTCTAGTTTTCCTTGCTGATCTATGCCTGTTGATGCCTTAATAAATGCAACAACTTTGTTCTAAATTGTATTTCTTTAACTTTTTTTCCTCATGTCTGTCTTCTTGTAATGCTTTGAACATTTGATTTTTATACTGTTACCATACATGAAAAGGGTGTACCTGTTTACTTTATGCTTCATATTTTCATCTATTTAGTTCAGACTTTTTTGTAATGTTCATATTCACAAATGTGTAATGCAAAAAAAGGCTATTCTCCAAAATAAAGTACCTGTTGAACTTGAGCAGTTGTGGGAGATGTTTGAATGTGGGCCTGCTTGCCAAAAACATGAAAGTTGCTGTCACCAGAACAGATGGCCTGGAAAAAACCCTGATAACTATTGGGTGTTTGTTCACACAGGTGGGCGTGCTCGACACCAAAATATGTTGACAGGGTTGTTTCTCTCAGCACAGTTACAAAGACATGGGAAACACTCAGGTCCAGGTAGGTTGGAGAGGGTCGGGCAGGATTTGAAAGATGTTATCGGGACATTGAGAGATTTATGGAACAGCTAGAACAGCTTCTTACAGAGTTTTGTGGCTAATTAGGAAGATGATTAAAAGCTTATGTGTTGTTCTATGAGGGGAAATAGACTCATGTCTGTTTTTTCCCTTTTCGTGTCCCTATTGGTTTACAACTAAATGAGGTGTTAGATTAGACAAACTTGAAATAACACTGCATGTGAAAACTCCAAGCTGAACCTCTGTGATGGTGAATCTCCAGCCTCCAGAGAGAGACTTCTGTGACCTGGACCCACAGCAGGGTTTACCGCTGGTCCAGCTCACAGTGATGCCGTCCTTCTTCCTGGTGGTGCTGGTACTCGGGCTGCCCCTCAACCTGCTCTCCCTCTGGATCTTCTTCCACCGCCTGCGTCGCTGGACCCGCAGCACCGTGTTCCTCTTCAACCTGACCCTGGCCGACACCTCGTGGCTGCTGGCCCTGCCCCTCCTCGTCCACTACCACGTGGACCGGCTGAGCTGGAGGCTGGGGCTGCCGCTGTGCGTGGCCGTGAGGATGCTCTACCACAACTACTTCTACCTCAGCATCTTCTTCGTCACGTGCGTCAGTGTGGACCGGTACCTGGCCATCGTGCACCCGCTGCGCTCTCTGGTGCTCCTGGGCCGGAGGAAGACGTGCCTGCTGTGCGTCGCGATGTGGGCGGCCACTGTGCTCCTCAGCGTGCCGGTGGCCCGCATGACTCTCATCCAGACGTGCCCCGAGACGAACCGCACCGTGTGCACCCTGTACGTCCTACTGGCTGACACCAGGGAGAGCTTACCGTACTCCCTGGCTTTCTCCATCCTCTGCTTCCTCTTCCCCCTGCTCCTCATCTGCTACTGCGGCCTGAGAAGCGTCCGGGAGCTGCGGCGGAGGCCGAGCCGAACTGACCCGCACAACAGGCAGCGGCGGCGGCTGCGGCGCGTCCTGAGCGCGACGCTGGTCCTCTTCGCCCTCTTCTACCTGCCCTACCACCTGAGCCGCAACGCCGCCATCGTGATGAGGGCGGTCTACCCGGACGACCCAGCCTCCTGGTGGGCTCCGGACCTGGCCTTCACCCTGGAGATGTGCTTCTGCAGCCTCATCACCTGCATCAACCCGCTGTTCAGCTGCTTCATAGGCCGCCAGTTCAGGGGAGCGTCCCAGGGCTCTCTGACGCTGGTGTTCTCCCAGTGTCCGGGCATGCAGGTGGCCTCGGTGGTATCCAAGAGGGCCCGGAGGACAGTGAGGAGGAGGCAGGGGGTGTCTGCTGTCACACCCGAGTGCGCTCTGCCATCACCTGCACTATAACGTATCCCAAAGAACTATAGAAAACGTTGGATATTTGTTTTTGAATCACTTACTGTGATACTCACACACTGATCTATACAGTTTAGGCCCCAAAGATACATGTTATTTGTGTCTGGGTTCAGCCATCTTCCCTTTGTTTGAGACCATGTGGCCACAAATAAGTTTGTTGGAAATGCAATGTGCAAATAGTTTGAAATAAGGGCTGGAAGATATCGTCATAAATTACAGCAAGATATCTAAATTAGACATCTTTTGACATTGATCATGATAAATAACATATTGTTTCTTTTAAGTTTAAAGACGAATTTTTGCTCCAAGGCAGAGAATGATAAACAAAACCTTTTTTTAAATGTGTGGTATAGTGTTATACCTACTGACTGTATTTACCCGAAGCCTTGTTTTACTGCTATTGATGAAAACTCTATTACAATAATTATTGATCATTTTATTGTCCAGACCTATTTAAAATAATTTATTTTATATCCATATTATTCCTATTTATGATACACCCTAATTAAATAAATGTTTATAAATTGTTACTAGTTCCTAATAGCCCCTAACGTTTGGTGGTGATTGATTTTAGCCTACCTATAGTGAATGTTCATCATGAAGACTCCAGATGCTTGTTGACAGTAATGGCTGTATACATTTTGTAATGTAAGCACATTTATGCACATGATATTCATCATTGCTGATGGTAGACATGGTAATGTTCTGGTTTATGTTTGTTTATTGTATAGAGCAATAATCCATCATCCATCCATCATGTCCTCAACAAAGGATTAAATGGCTCGTGGATCAATGTGTTACATGTTAAATATGAAGTAACTGGTTTTCAGTATCAGTACCACAATGGTTTTCCAAATAAAAGCACTCAACCGATACACATAAAGACACATCATAAATAGCATAGAGTGTAAAGTCAACATTAGCAGATCCCTTATTACCATGGTGTAAATATGTCTGAGAATCACATAAAATGAATCTTTGAAAAAGTGGACATGCATTAAAAGATGGAAACTGACTTGCCGAAGCGTCTGATTTGTCACCTGGTGGCTGTCTGCAGAATACATCACAAACCCCGCCTCCTCCATGTTGCTGGATTGGACATGGATCCAGCATAAAAGTCTGAATGCCAAAGTCAAATAAAAAAATCTTAAAGTTTGTTCCTGGCCTTTTACACAGTTCTTATCACACCTTTGCCTGTTCAAGTGTTTCTTTTTCCATCACGTTTGGTTTTGATTATGTATTTGATGATGTAAAAATGAAATATCATCGTTGACAGCCGAGTGTACGTTTCTAGGGGAACCTCGCTACTCTGACTCCAAATTTGCAAGATGGCAGCGTTCATATCTATAATTTTAGATGGATTGAAGAGGATATTTTGGTTTCAATTAGGGATAAGGGAGGGGAGGGTGTGTCGTTAAACTATGTAAACAGTTTATTTGTTGCTTTGATAATGTTAAGGGGCGAATGAAACTGCCATCATGGATGGTTAATGGAGTTTTAGTGATTCTGATTATTGTTTATATTAGGGTTTATAAACCAGTGCATCACACTGCACATGGGAGAACTATTCTTTTAATAGTGGAATGTTCGACCCCCACGTCCGAATAAACCTTATGCAAAAACAGTAGGCTAAACAAACCCTCACCTAAAATCATAGACGTGTTGTCTCTCCGGTTGAATCAATATCAAATCAATGTCGTTTAGCCCAGACTTAATGCTTCTCTGTGGGTGCTTATGACTTGAAGCCTCCACTGAGTTGCTTTGAATGTACAGATGTTATTCTTTACTCAGTTGTATTTTTTATTCTTTCTTTGTTAGACAACTTGATTACTTGTTATTTCATCAAAGTGGGCTGGAACAAGCTTTGAGACTATGAGGCTTGGCCTTGAATTTATTTACACAACACTGCCTCTGTGTGGCTGACTGCGGTCTGTACGCCCCACAGTGGGTCCACATGAGTGAATATCAGGTATAGCTTTAAAATACTTGAATTCACAATTTTGTTTAATCCCAGACATTTTTTGCGATTGTACAGCAAAAAAAAATCCAAAGATTTACCAATGAATAAATAGGGATTAGGTAAAGATAGAGGAATAGCTCCTATTTGTTTGGACAAAATATGAGTCAGATGTTGCATTATATGTTAGTCTACAACCACAGGTAGAGGAAGATTCAGTACAACCTCAATTACAGTTCTAAAAATGTACAGTACTAGTTCTACCATAGCTACAGTAAAAACCAACAACCGCAATTTTAACAAAACCAATAACAATGACCGACAACCCTACCTTCTCAGCAAAGACAGAAAAACAAACACCAACAATCACAGGACAGCCGATAACACAGCCTCCCGACGTAATTACATATACGGTGGTTACAACAGCGTCATCAACAGGTTCCAACTACAGCTATGACAACCAGGGATAAAAACACTGAGCTTCCACAGCAGAACCCAGTACTTCAGCATTAGAGAAAAACCCATCACCACATAATCCCCTGAATCCACAACAGTCACAGAAAAGTCGAGCTCGGTCACACAACAACAAAAATAGGCAAAATCATATATATATTTCTGGCTATTTATTTAATATTTGCTTAACTGAGGTGCTGGCTGACATTAACAGACCCACTGTTTTCTCTTCCTCTGGTGAGTTTCTGTTCTTAACCTCCTAGATGGTGGAATGAGCTCCCCATTGACATCCGGACATCTGAAAGTCTACACATCTTCCGCCGAAAACTAAAAACACACCTCTTCCGACTTTACCTTGAATAAAAAATAAATAAAAATAAAAATAAAAAACTCTTTGAAACTAACACTTTAGTAGCACCTACAATGGCACTTACTTATAGCACTCTGTAGTTTTGCTTTATTTTGAAGAAATTGTACTTTCTTGATTCTTGTCGTCCTGGGTCTGTACCCTCTGGGTTGATGCACTTATTGTCAGTCGCTTTGGATAAAAGCGTCAGCTAAATGAAATATTGAATTTTATTACTTTACCATTAGCTGCATAACTAATGAGAGTTCTTTTCTTCAGCTAAACGCTTCCAAATAGAAAGTCACAGTAAACACTATTTGGTTTCCTGTTGTACCAGCAAACACGGTCTGAACTTCACATGCTCTCATGCAAACAGCGGGCCATGCCCTGGCACAACGCAAACACTGACGCCTTCGCTGGCTGAGACTCATCACGCTACAAAGCAGCTGGCTCCTATGTACGTATCTACTTTAAAAAATATGTATAATGAAAACTAGAACTCAGCAAAGAGCATGTTTTTCGCCAAGGCCCAACAGTTCCCTTAAGAAACCACATTTAGATCCAGATTTATATTTGGATCTGCAACAAATTCCAACCACTCATAGATATCAGTCTCCTAAAGATGTCTATTTGTTTTTCATTAGTATACACTAATTATTTTTTGAAAATCCATGTTTAAAAACATCTCATCTCACAATATTAATGCGGATCAACACCAAAATTAATTGACGTCTTCCTTGAGTCAAGTTGGTTGTGTATTTTTTTGCGAAATGCAGTTGATGACATAACTTCCTCGTTGGAGGTAACAACACAATGAGCTGAAGAAAAACGTACACTTTAATAGAGTTTTGAATTTAAGGTTTGAATTTTTCCCGTTAAATTGTACTGGTCCCTCTTTCCTGATCACCCATGTTCCTCTCCAGGAGACTGGTCTTGCCCTGTGCTCATAGAATCACATCAGAATATAAGCTTTTATTCTTGACATCAGATATTTGCTCCAGCAGAACGTGTGAAAAACTTTCCTTTAACCTATAAGTCCTCATTTTAAATTCAACTGTTGAGTACAATTCCGCCCCATCGTGGTAAATGCAAGAAATGCTGCATACACTTTCAATAGAATATATCAGACAAGTAGATAAATGCATGTATTTGATTTCTGGTATTGAAGTCAGCGGTATTGAGTTCTCATGACACAATACCTGGTTTAAAATGTCAAATCTGTCAGTTTTTATTGGAAATGTGTTGGATGATAAACAGTATAATATCAGCACGCATTTCAGAATCTTCAATAGTTCCACCTCTATCCAGAACGGTCTTAATGTAATTTGGCGAGAGCAGCTTCCTTCCTGCACCAGCGCTGACATATGCTGCTGGACCACTGATGACTGATCACCTTCCTCATCATGCAGCTGTCCTCCTCAGGGAGCGGTCCACCGCCTTGTTTGCACTTGGAGGAGCTGCCACTGAAATCGAGACCGTGCAGAAATACATTCCGATGTGTATCCAGGATATAGCCACAGATAAGACCAATGAGTAAATAGCTTTAGGAAAAGATGACGGGAGGAATAGGTGGAAAGTAAAAGATCAACTCACCAGCTGGAGCAATTACGGACTTCCTAAGCTGTAAAAGGACTTTTAAGTTTTAGGTTTTCTCTGCATCTAGAATAGATTTCACATGTCACATTGGGGTTGAACACTCGGCTCTTATGGGCCCAACACAAACCAATCACCATGACTTTGTCTGGTCTCGTGCACGGCATGTTTAATTGAGACTGTCTGTATAAAGGACACCTTCAAAATACATGTAGGTCTTGAATACAGCGTCTCGCCACATTCAAAACACATTTAGGTAATATTACAGGAAAATGTATATTTAACAACACAAAAATCATATGCTCAGTTTCATTCTCTAACATGTTGTTAACTGACGACAAATTTAGGCTTAGATTTAGATTTATGTTCTGGACTTATCTTTGTCTCCCTTCATTTAAAATATATAAATATGTAATATATATATATACGTATATGTTCAGATGTTAACTGAACAGTTAACATCCATACAAATCCAATTTCACCATGCCTAAGAAATAACACATTATATAAAATTATACATGAAAAACCCATCTGCTTGAATAATTGAAATATAACCAAGAATGCAGTTGGGAGGTTTTGTGTATGTAAGTGTAATTATCTGGATTAATGTATATATTCATTCATTCAAAATATCTCTTTGTTGTAGTTTCATTTATTTTAATAGTGTTTTGCGTTGATGTTGTTATCAGCATTAATAAAGCTGAACCATCTTTGTGTCACTTCATCATATCAACTACAGTTGCTCTCGCCATGACACTGAGTGGTCAGAGATTTCACCCGAATACATTATTACAGAACAAATAAAAAACCGGATCACACTTTTTTTTATTGCTGCTCATCTCTATCAAACTGCTACGTATTTGAAGTGCAAACACTTTTGTTCAATCGAGAGATAAGGACAAAGTAATGATTATATGGGACTTGTGAAAGGCGTTGGACGTCCATTCAGCACATGTTTGTCATGTATTGGTAATAAAACTTGAGCTACACTAAGAAAGAGGGTGGGAGTAAAGAATTGAGCAATCTGACTATAAAAGGCTGCTGCGTGTCCCCTGACTGTTACCTGCTCGGGAAACAGAAAGCCCACATAGGCATCATGAGGGGGAGATGTGTTGGGTTGTGTTTCCTTGCGCTGGCTCTTGTTATTGTTGACGATGTACAGGCCCGACTGGGTAAGACTTTTTTCAGGACTGTGCGAATGGATTATTATACTTGAATAATCTCATCGAGAACGTTTAATAATTCAAAAAACTATTTCGTGCACTTTTGTATTTTTCCTCAGTTCGGAACCACGTCAGCAGCATCTGCAGCACGTGGGGCCGCGAGCACTTCAAGACGTTCGACGGGGACGTGTTCCAGTTTCCCGCCATGTGTGACTACAATCTGGTCTCTGACTGCCACGAGTCCTACCAGGAGTTCTCAGTGCACATGAGGAGGAGGGAGAATGATGGAGACCCCACCGTCAGCGACGTGGTGGTCACCCTCAGTGACCTGTCATTCCGACTCAGCAAGAAGCTGGTCACCGTGAACAACGAGCCGTGAGTAAAGAATCCGTGAAGCATCTGAAAGACGCTGCTTCTTTTTGCTGATGTTTGTACATGACAGGAAATAAAGCAAACGCACACTCCCTCCTATCCCAGTGTCAAGCTGCCGTACTACAACGCAGGAGTCCAAGTGGAAAAAAATGCTGTTTACCTCAAACTCCATTCCAAAGTGGGCATCACGGTCATGTGGAACACTGACGATGCAATCATGGTAAAATGCATTGTTGTATCTTCAGAGCTTTGATGGTTTGACACGTCAGATAAAAGTACACCCACACGGCTCAACTTGAGGTCTGCTCTATAATTCAAATATGTTAGCTATCGAGGAATGCATTTTAACAATCAGACTCCTTTATCTAATTCAAGGGAGCCTATTGGAACGTGTTTTTCTTTCAATAACAGCCGACCTCCTAGGGTTAGAGTTGTAAGAGAATAAACCTATTTCAAAGTCAGGCTGTCCTTCAGTTTTCTTCTTCTTTCTTCTTCTCATTCACACTCAGATCGTGTAAAATCACATGATTCAGGTCACTTGATGAGGTCATCATAATCTGCATGGGTTGTGTTTTTGTTTCAGTATTCTAATAAAGTATCAAAGTTATTAAAATGGTGTAAAGTAACACTGCAACTTTCTTACCTTTAAATAACAGAAACTATAATAGTGAGGATGATGCTGTTTTCAATCCCTCACCTCACCCTGAACGTTTGTTTCACCTTATGTCACATTGGTGAGCGGGCAAAAGAAGTGCCGAACTGCAGACCAGTTAAAAACCAGTGCTGCTCAGTGTATAGTGTTGCTATAAAGGCTTGTTGTGATGTCTTGCTGTGTTGCTCTGGTGCAGGTGGAACTGGATCAGGACTACGCCAATCGCACATGTGGACTTTGTGGAGACTTCAATGGTGTTGCAGTCTACGATGAGTTCGTTCACAATGGTATACGTGCTGTTCACTTTATGTATTGAGTCAGCTCATCAGTCGTCCGCTGAACCTTTTTGTATGTGACAAAATTGAATTTAATTATATGCAGGTCGCCGAATCAGCCCAATTGAGTTTGGCAACAAACACAAAGTCCATAATCCAAACGAAGATTGTGAGGACCCGTATGAAGAGGATTATGAGTCACTGGACACTGTGAATGTGGCCGAGTCATGCGCGACATTTGTGAGTTTTTATCCACAGCCTTTTAGCTGCAGCGATATCGATATGCAGCATCTACAACAGAGCATCTCTGGTCTTATCACCTCCTCCCTTTCAGCAAACCACCTGTAACCAGATGCTGCGTTCAGAGTCCTGGAGCTCCTGCGTCCAACTGATCGACCCTGAACCTTACATCCAGGCCTGCGTGCAGGACATGTGCGGCTGCGCCAATCTCACAAACGACTTCTGTGTCTGTAGCACAATGTCTGAGTTCTCCCGACAGTGTTCCCATGCAGGAGGGCAGCCTCCCAGCTGGAGGACACCTCAGTTCTGTGGTAATGTTTGTTGTCTCTTCTGTTTTTATCTGTTTTTTGCTGTTTGGTTTGGAGAGAGTATCAAAGTTCTGAAATCGGCTAGGGGAAAAGCAGCTCATTTAAATTGCTCTTGTAAAGAAGGTATTGTGTAACTCTGTAAATTATAATTGTGTAATTATTAGAGGGGCAATCTGTATTGTCCCTGAGGGGCAATGTGGTTTGCAAACAGTAGTCACACAACCAACACACAACAAGTCCATATCTCAGAAGATTAACACACAGTTTTACACTTCCTCCCATTATACTGAAACAAGGCTAAAATATAATGTATAAAATATATGACAGCTGTTCCCATCTTGCTCGTTTGACATCATGTGGGGCCGGCTTCAGGGCAGTGGTGATCGAGGTGTGAAGCTGTGGTATCGAGGTCCTATTGGTGCACACCCTCGACCACTAGGGAGTCAGAGTCAACTGTAAATCAAAACGTTTCACCCCATTGACAACTTATCTGAAAACACTGACACCTGAACAAACATCAGTTTGATACAAACTACCTAAATGACAGAAACCATGTTTGAGGAATTTTATTTTTATCTGTCAGGACTAACATGGGGGAGCAGGGGTTTATGACTTAGGCCTCACCTTTTGTCTATGACGTTCACCTCTGTAACATGTGATTGATTTAAATAAAATGTTCAATCCATCAAATATTACCTACAAATTAACTTTTGATAAACACAAATTAATCCAAGTGAGCCACATCCTACCTCTGTTGATTTGAAGTGTATCTCATCCTCACAGCTCAACAGTGCCCCCTCAACATGGTGTATGAGGAGAGTGGTTCACCTTGTTTGGACACTTGCTCCCATCAGGACACAAGTTCACTGTGTGAGGACCACAAAATGGACGGCTGCTTCTGTCCTCCTGGTCAGTGCTCTTCACATGTTTCCTGCAACACATTTTGAACAGTTCCACAGTTTTGCTTACTTATCTTTTGATATAACCGTCTGCTTCAGGAACTGTGTTTGATGATATTTCCATGAGAGGGTGCATCATTCAATCTGCATGTCAGTGCAAACACGACAAGGTCTATGACTCCGGTGAGGTCTACCGACAGGACCGATCAGAGTGGTATGTGACATATCTCATAGTGTAAACAAAATGAATTATTTTGGGTGCGTGTTTCGTGGTTTTTGAATCACTTGTGTTATTTCAGTACATGTTTGGAAGGTAGATGGGCCTGTAAGAGCCTCCAAACACCTGCTACATGTGCAGTCGAGGAGGGCTCACATATCACCACCTTTGATGGGAAAACCTTCACCTTCCATGGAGATTGCTATTACATCTTAGCCAAGGTTGACAGCAAGGTGACTGAATTACTGCTTTGTACACTTTCAATGTCAGAAATAATCAAATATGCTGATTTAAAATAATAACTTATAATCATAATTTGTTGCTCTGGTTTACGTTTTAGGACGACACAAGTCCAAAGTTCACCATCCTGATCCAGCTGGCGCCTTGTGCAAACCAAGAGTTTGATACTTGTCTGAAAACCCTGAAGATCCTGCTGAACAATGACAGAAACAATGTGAGTTAAACTCTGTCGGCTCAGAAGACTGTAGTCATTTGTTGGTTCAAACTGATATCTGCAACTCTGCAACACTGATTTAATCTGTTCTTATTCAGGTATTAACGTTCACTTCAGATGGAAAAGTGAAGCAGAATACACAGACCATCAGTTTGCCCTACCAGGCTCTAGGTGGGTCCGACCAGAATAAACTCTGCATACAAAATGTCATCGTCTTCATTTTTTATTTGTGACGCTCTTTAACAGGTGAACCATTTTCTCTTCCTTTATTCACAGGCGACATCAACATCTTCCAGGCTTCGTCCTTTCACATTTTGCTCCAGACCAGGTTTGGGTTGCAGATTCAGATCCAGCATGTGCCCGTCATGCAAGTCTATGTGAGTCTGGATCCGAGATACAGAGCAAATACAAGAGGTGAGTTTAACATTGTCTTAACATGGAGCAAACGGACAGATTAAACTGATAAAATGCCCAAAGCTGAAATAAAATCAGTCTGTGACAGCTCTGTCTTACACATGTAATAATAAAACAGTCTTTTAGGAGCCTAAATGTGGTTTATTTGTGTTGTACAATAATAACAGATGTTCATATTATTTCACATAATAATATGTTAATGATATTTCACATTTCAAATGTTTAGTTAGTTAGTGTTTGACGTCTGGCTATGACTTCATATTATTATAAACATATAATGGGAGTGATGAGTAAATCTTTATCTTCTGTGTATAGTGATTGTTTTCGGAGTTTAAATAGACCCTCAAACTGGCCGATTGTGTATTATAGATGATTGTGGAGAGACAGGTATATCACCCCATTGGAGAGGGACTTGAGTTAGATCACAAGCATTGCTCCATAAATGGTTCTGAAGATTCTGATTTGACTAAAATATCTTGTGTCTTCAGGTTTATGTGGCAACTACAACATGGTCCTATCTGACGATATGAAGACACCTCAGGGGATCGTGGAAGGAACAGCCATCACTTTCAGTAACTCCTGGAAGGCCAACCTCATGTGTCGAGACCGAGATGAAAGACTGGACGACCCCTGTTCCCTCAGTGTAGAGAATGGTAAACAGTAGAGTTGGTCACATGTATGTTTTTAGATGGATCTCCAGCTTCAGACAAATGTTTTGCAGTCGGCGTGCAATTTCTATTCAAGGCAACAAGAGATTTCAACACAGTTGTAGAAGTTAACAGTTAAAAAGTGTCTGTTTCTTCATTCTCAGAGCTGTATGCCAAACACTGGTGCGCCCTGCTGCTGAAACCAAACAGCACCTTTGCACAGTGTCGCTCGGCGGTGGATCCTGAGATGTACTACAAGGTATAGGAATATTCTTACTTCTATTTCAATTATTTGATTACACTTTGATGTCATTGTAGTTCCTTTAATACAATTGTTTCCCTTCTGCAGCGATGCACTTATGCGAGCTGTAACTGTGAGAAGAGTGAGGCCTGCTTGTGCGCCGTCTTCTCCTCTTATGCGCGGGCTTGTGCAGCGAAGGGAGTGTTCTTAAAAGACTGGAGAGAGAACGTGTGCGGTAAGGATTTCCTCCATTCTGCTGAGGTGATGCATTCTGCAGTTAACAGTATCCCTTTCCCAGTAAACATCCTCACATTGTGCCCAAAACAGATAAATACTCAAGTAGCTGCCCAGCATCTCAGACCTTCTCTAACAAACATCAGAGATGCCAGTTGACCTGCAAATCGCTGGGCTCAAATCAGCAGAGCTGCTCCTCCGACTTCCTACCTGTGGACGGCTGCTCCTGCGCTGAGGGTCTCTACCTGAATGACAAAGGCGTCTGTGTCCCCATGGCAAAGTGTCCCTGCTACTACAACGAAGCATACATCAAGCCAGGGAAGTCCATGAACATCAAGGACGAACACTGGTGATAAAATCATTTCTATTTTGTTGCCGTTTGTCTTTATTATCCTGGGTTTTAGTTACTGTATATAAGATTGATTCAGGGTGAATAGTTTTGAAATACCCATGTGTTCCATCTGTTTTCTATGGTGTCTTTTCTAGTGTTTGCACCAATGGGATACTTCACTGTCATTCTTGGAGAGCCCGCTTATCAAGTATGTCTTTTTTTGTTTTATCTATTTACTTTTTTCCCTGGACAACCTCAACCCACATTTGTGTAAGGAGGAGACTCAACCAGTTTCTCCCTCTGTCACAGAATGCCCTTATCCAAAAGAGTTTTTCAACTGCTCCTCTCCGGGCACAGGAGAGCTTGGAGTCCAGTGTGCCCGAACCTGTTTGAATCTGGACAACAACGATTGTGTGAGTTGTTTTTGCTGCTGTATCGAATGTGACCTAACACATTACTGGTGTCTCTAGTCGTTTCCTGACAGTTATGGTGTTTCTTCCTTCCCAGGACTTCACGGAGTGTGAATCAGGTTGCCAGTGTCCCAGTGGCTTCGTTGATGATGGCAAAGGTTCCTGTGTGAAAGAGAACGAATGTCCATGTCAGCACGACGGGCATCTGTACGCCCCAGGGGCAAAAATTCCTGACAAGTGTAACTACTGGTATGACCTTGTTTTTATTAGACGTATCAACACATTTGATGTTATTTGTCTGTTTATTTCACTTGATTGCACTGTGTTGTATTTAAACATTTCTTATTCATCTAGTACCTGCAAGAGTGGAAAGTGGGAATGCACAGACAAAAAATGTCCAGGAACTTGTATCATCTACGGGAGTGGTCACTACTCTACATTTGATGAGCAAACATATGCCTTTCAAGGAGATTGTGCCTACATTGCTGTCAAGGTAAATAAAGAATGTAAACATCATCCAAATGACATAATGTGATGGAAATCCCTTATTCCCTCGTTCACTTCTCCCTTTGAAGTGGGAACTCAGTACTCTAGTAATATTGATACTAATACTAAGAATTATTTATAGAGCACTTTACAAAACAAAATACAAATTGATAGACAACAGAAAAGAATTGGTTGACATAGAAATGTGGAGAGAACATAAATAATAATGATAGAGATAAAAGAACAATAGCAATCTTACATTCTAATTGAATACAGTAAAATGCCTCCCTGAAAAAAGTTACATTTTTAGCCAGGAGTTAAAAGAAGACACCGTCTCAGAAAACCTTAGGCCATTCATTGGGACCATGATGGTAAATCTATTCTCTGTAGTCAGTAATACATTTTTTGCAGAAGGTGCTGTTAATACCTGTCACATTTCATTATTCATTCAATTGTGAATTTCTACATCATACTGGAGATATCTAAATAGTAAATGATGTGAACTATAGATATAAATAGCAGGTGATTTGGGAATCTGTAATCTCAGCTTTTGGCCCAGAAATTCATTGATTTGGCTTTTATACAACTGCATGTCATTGATAAACTTCAGCATCCGTTATAAAAGACAATATATAATGCTTATGAAGATTTTAAGTA
>NC_084950.1:16617313-16752313 GCF_949316205.1 Platichthys flesus
AGCCCCTAAGGCTTTGAACGGCCTTGCAGCGCGGGGGACTGAGCTGGAGACAGAGGCCCTTCAGCCCTCTCTCATCCTGCTGAACTCCAGCCCAAGGCCACTAGTCCTGCACAGGTTCCCACTCCTCAAAGGAACCAAGACTCTGAAGCCAGGAGAACTCTGGAAAGGTATGAGATGACAACGCTGTCTGATTTTAAGGATCCTCTTGGTGTTAGGTTTCTCTGAAACATGAGGAGAGTGTCTCTGTGATTCTGATATTTATCTCTCCTGTCAAAAGGATATTTACAACTCTGATTAACTATTTCCCATTGACTTAAAAATAAATTAGTTTTGTTATAAGGGTTTTGTTTCAATTCTGTTTTGGTCAGTGATAATAATTTGTAGAAGTTCCAAACTGGGTGAAAGCTTGATATTGACATCCTTCCTGACTCTTTGTTTATTCGTTCCCCCACCAGTCGAAGCAGTTCAGGCAAAAAGGGAAGAAAGCGCAGGAAGCGCAACAACCAGCCGCTGAACTCCTAGAAGCCATCAAAGTCATAAGCGGTCAACAAGGACCGCGACGCGTGCCCTCGGGTCACGGAGACCCCGGCCGACATGCAACGGGCCCTACGTCTTCACATGTGTTGTGTGCAGCCATAAAAAAATAATAAAAATGAATTTCTTTTTTTTTAATTGTTATTACTGCGCAAGAGTCTTCTTCTTCTTCTTCTTCTTCTTCTTCTTCTTCTTCTTCTTCTCCACATCACTGAGCCGGACGGGCAGCACCATATTGTTTTTTGGTCGTGACAAAACCAAAAAACAATATGGATAGTGTTGGTCAAGGGGAATGTATAATAATGGGGGGGATTGGAACTGCTGCACAGACATCACTTTCGACCGAACAGGACAGGAGCTCGTGGATGTGTGGAGGAGGAAACATCCTTCCACCAGGCAGTATACCTGGATCAAAATAACAGATGGCAGGGTCAGTCTGCCGGCTGTACAGATTTTAAATATCCGCTCCTTTTATCACCTGTTTTTTTTTTTGGTATACCAACATGGAGAAAATAAAAGCTAAAAGACAACAACTGAACTCCTTTCTCCAGGAAAGCTCTGGAGCTCTGGTAAAAGACATATAGTGGAGGAAATAACAGCAATATTTTGGGGAAATCGTTCAAATGGTGATACAAGCGTGAAATTTGGTACAAATTATCTTTGAAGGTCACTCTTCGATTTAGGAATGGGGGCCACTCGAAAATCTAAAATGGCCGCCATTTATTTCAAGATGGCCACCATGGTTAGACTGATTTTGCATTTTAGCATAATCTTTGCCTATACTTTATAGATGTCAATAATATCGGACTCCAATAGTATGTTTGTTTTAGAACATTTTCAAACAGGAGTTACCAGTTATAACCATCTGAAAGATTTCTAAAACATGTCATAGGCTAACGCTGGGTTCACACCGGACGCAGAAGCAACGCCGAAGCGTGGCGTAAGTGCTAATCCCTAGTGCGCCGGCGCTTGGCTGTTCACACCTGACGCGGAAGCGACGCTGAACCGCTGGGCAGCGCTAATAATATCACCCGTTGATCCAGTAGTATAAATGCATATACTTACTTGTTGCTCCAACATTAAGCAACAGCGTCCCAACATGTGTCTTTTTTGGTGTTGTCTTTATACAACATGTTCCGAGGATCATACAACTCACTGTACTTCTCCACCACAATTATTAATTTAATGTCATCCATTTTGAAGAACTTCTCTGTTTGCTCAGTTAAATGTCGGGTGTCAAGGGTAAATTACGTATTCTCCACTCAGGCCTATTTGCTTCACGGCGCTAGGCAGCCGCGGCGTGGCGCGACGCTTCAGCGTCCGGTCTGACCGGCACAAAGGTTTAACATTGGAGTGGATGGGAGCCAGAGGCTTGGCGCTGCGCTTACACCACGCTTTGGCGTCGCTTCCGTGTCCGGTGTGAACCCGGCGTAACTGTGTTATAGGTCACGGGGAAAACTACGTGAAGTTTAGGGTTTATTAGAGGGATAGAGGTATTTGGGGGATATACAGTATAACAGAACAGTAAAAAATAGTAGCTAGATTTGTGGCTAGTTGCTTTTTTTTTTTCCTTCTTTTTAGCACTGTGGCATTCGACATTTTCATACCCAAACCCCAATTGTCGCTAGATTTGTTCGTAGTCGCTTTTTCAGACATCGAAAAAGACTAGAATGAACGAACAATTTGATTGGCTGTCTGGTACTATAGAAGGAGTAGCACTACCCTCTTTTCTCATTTCATCTGCAAAAACCAACCTTCAAGCTGTGTGTAGAGGATGTCTTTAGTTAAACTAAACTCAATCGATACCAAACGTAAGACAAACTGGACAAAGTGTTGTCTTTGTCAGCAAGACACAGAGGAAAATTTGGTGTTACCAAAAAGAAAACTTAATAAAACAGATGCTGGATATAGCAACCTAGCTAGACATATTCCCATATTCTATTCCCTCAATGCAATGCCACTTGGTTTAGATCCAGCCAGATTAGATGATGGTGATGGTATTGAGGAAACTCTACGAAAAAATGATGCACAGTATCATAAAATCTGTAAGCTTTTATTCAACAACACAAAATTACAAAGAGCTCAAAAGAGAACTTCCACTCTCTCAGAACTCTCCTCTGATCCAGAATAGGGCTGCTGCACAAGCAAGCTTCCCAGAAAAAGTCATGATCAAAAAGCAATAGAATGCTTTCTTTATGAGAAACCTGACACAAAAGAAAACCTGAGGCAAGCCATGACCATGCAGCTTACTGAAAGGATAAACCAGTGTGCACTGACTCTAAATGATGGGCGTCTTCTTGCCAGACTAAGCACTGGAGATGCTGTGGCTCAGGAGCTAAAATATCACCCTGGCTGTTTTAGTCCAACTCTATAACAGGGAGCGGGCCCAAAAGAATGCTGAAAACTCAGGAAACGACCCAAAGGTGCACCACAAGAAGGAAGCACATCCAATTGCTTTTTCTGAGTTAGTCAGCTACATGTGCGAGACAAAATTAGCTAGTGAAGAATCTAAACCGCCTATCTTTAGGCTTGCAGACCTTGTTCACCTTTACAAGGAGAGGCTAGAACATCTTGGTTCTGAAGCAATAGATGTGAATTCTACAAGACTGAAAGACCAACTGATATCGCACATTCCACATCTGGAAGCTCATAAACAAGGGCAAGACATACTGATGGCCTTCAAGAACGATGTAGGCACAATATTGGCAGAGACAAGCAAGTACAATGACGTTATTAATTTGGCTAAGGCTGCTTCAATGCTACGACGTGAAATGTTGCAACATAAGTCAACATTTGAGTCATTTTTGGAAGTTGACACTGATGGTGCTGTTCCACCATTACTCCTTCAATTTCTTAGCATGATAGAGCATGGTTCAGACATCAAATCAAAACTTGAACATGGGGCATACAAATCTGACATTGCAATTGCGCAGCTATTGCAATATAACTGCTTTGACAAGTACAAGGAGGGTGCTCAAACTCACCGACATTCAAAAGATCGTGAGACACCTTTTGCGGTGTATATGGGCTTGAGTGTCTTTGGCAAAACCAGAAAGCGACATCTCATTGATATGCTTGATCAGAATGGTCTAAGTATTCCATACCATCGAGTTCTAGAAATCTCTGCCCAACTGGGAGAAGCCTTTGTGGCTAAGTATGTCGAAGATGGTGTTGTTTGCCCACCAATCCTGAAGAAAGGGTTGTTCACAACTTGATTTAGAGGGAAAGAGGTATTTGGGGGATATACAGTATAACAGAACAGTAAAAAATAGCAGCTAGATTTGTGGCTAGTTGCTTTTTTTTTTTTTCCTTCTTTTTAGCACTGTGGTATTCGACATTTTCATACCCAAACCCCAATAGTCGCTAGATTTGTTCGTAGTCGCTTTTTCAGACATCGAAAAAGACTAGAATGTACGAACAATTTGATTGGCTGTCTGGTACTATATAAGGAGTAGCACTACCCTCTGTTCTCATTTCATCTGCAAAAACCAACCTTCAAGCTGTGTGTAGAGGATGTCTTTAGTTAAACTAAACTCAATCGATGCCAAACGTAAGACAAACTGGACAAAGTGTTGTCTTTGTCAGCAAGACAGAGGAAAATTTGGTGTTACCAAAAAAAAAAATTAATAAAACAGATGCTGGGTATAGCAACCTAGCTAGAAATATTCCCATATTCTATTCCCTCAATGCAATGCCACTTGGTTTAGATCCAGCCAGATTAGATGATGGTGATGGTATTGAGGAAACTCTACGAAAAAATGATGCACAGTATCATAAAATCTGTAAGCTTTTATTCAACAACACAAAATTACAAAGAGCTCAAAAGAGAACTTCCACTCTCTCAGAACTCTCCTCTGATCCAGAAGAGGGCTGCTGCACAAGCAAGCTTCCCAGAAAAAGTCATGATCAAAAAGCAATAGAATGCTTTCTTTATGAGAAACCTGACACAAAAGAAAACCTGAGGCAAGCCATGACCATGCAGCTTACTGAAAGGAAAAACCAGTGTGCACTGACTCTAAATGATGGGCGTCTTCTTGCCAGACTAAGCGCTGGAGATGCTGTGGCTCAGGAGCTAAAATATCACCCTGGCTGTTTAGTCACACTCTATAACAGGGAGCGGGCCCAAAAGAATGCTGAAAACTCAGGAAACGACCCTAAGGTGCACCACAAGAAGGAAGCACATCCAATTGCTTTTTCTGAGTTAGTCAGCTACATGTGCGAGACAAAAATAGCTAGTGAAGAATCTAAACCGCCTATCTTTAGGCTTGCAGACCTTGTTCACCTTAACAAGGAGCGGCTAGAACATCTAGGTTCTGAAGCAATAGATGTGAATTCTACAAGACTGAAAGACCAACTGATATCGCACATTCTACATCTGGAAGCTCATAAACAAGGGCGAGACATCCTGATGGCCTTCAAGAACGATGTAGGCACAATATTGGCAGAGACAAGCAAGTACAATGACGTTATTAATTTGGCTAAGGTTGCTTCAATGCTACGACGTGAAATGTTGCAACATAAGTCGACATTTGAGTCATTTTTGGAAGGTGACACTGATGGTGCTGTTCCACCATTACTCCTTCAATTTCTTAGCATGATAGAGCATGGTTCAGACATCAAATCACAACTTGAACATTGGGCATCCAAATCTGACATTGCAATTGCGCAGCTATTGCAATATAACTGCTTTGACAAGTACAAGGAGGGTGCTCAAACTCACCGACAATCAAAAGATCGTGAGACACCTTTTGCGGTGTATATGGGCTTGAGTGTCTTTGGCAAAACCAGAAAGCGACATCTCATTGATATGCTTGATAAGAATGGTCTAAGTATTCCATACCATCGAGTTCTAGAAATCTCTGCCCAACTGGGAGAAGCCGTTGTGGCTAAGTATGTCGAAGATGGTGTTGTTTGCCCACCAATCCTGAAGAAAGGGTTGTTCACAACTTCTGCAATAGATAATATCGACCACAACCCAACTGCCACAACAGCAAGTACATCATTCCATGGCACTAGTGTATCAGTCTTCCAGCACATAAATACAGAAGGGGAAGGGGAAGAGCGTGATCCACTCAAACTGACTGATGGAACAAAAAAGGCAAAAGGTGTTCCTGAGCTTCCTAAAGCATATAACAATATCTGACCAGCATATATGGTCCAAAAACCAAATCCTCCATCAATAGAAGCCCCACATTTTCCAGCCCCCGATTTAATCAGATCACACTTGAAAGAAGAATATGCCTGGTTGGATGAAGTATTTCTTACTGAAGAGGTGGGTGGTGCTATCAACATCACTTGGTCAGCTTACCATGCATCATAAAAACGAGGCCAAGGCATTTAATGTCAGCATCAGCGCCTTACTGCCCCTGCTCAGAGATAAAGCAAATTGTGTAGCCACAGTCAAACATACCATGGGGAAAATCCGTGAGACAACTGCTTTCCTAAATCCTGGACAGAAACCAGTTGTTGCAGCTTACCAACCACTCTATGCTTTGGCTAAACAGATCCAATGGCAGTGGCCAGAAGAACATGGAGAAGACAAGTTTGTGGTGATGTTTGGGGGGCTCCACATTGAGATGGCAGCTCTAAAATAGTGGGGATGCTACTGAAGGAAAGTGGGTGGACAAGCTGTCTTGATGAAGCAGCTGTTGCATCATCTGGCTCAGCAGAATAATTTCTGACCGCCTCACACATTACAAAATCCCGGCAAGTACACCAGATCACTGCTTGCAGTTTGTACAGGCTGAAGAAGAAAAGCATATCAAGAGTATTGCTCTGTTACATCTCAACCTATGAGCTTTGAAGATTGGTGTAAGGAAGCAAGACCAAACAGTCCACAATTCCATTTTTGGGACCTTGTTTTGAACATGGAGTTAGCAACATTCACACTGGTCCGATCTTTCAGGGAAGCAAACTTTAGTCTGTATTGTGTAGCACTCTGTGAACTGATCCCTTATTTCTTCCCAAACAATAATGTAAATTATGCACGTTGGCTCTCAATCCATCTTCAAGACATGATGACAATCGATGAGAAACATCCTCAAGTTGCTGAACAGTTTCACAGGGGACATTTTGTGGTGCATAAATCTGAGAGAGAATTTTCAGCAATAGCCATAGATCAGGCTCATGAGCAAAACAATGCAGTTATCAAGGGTGATGGTGGAGCTATTGGACTCACAGAGAATCCTGCTGCTCTGAGACGATGGATGGTTGCTGGGCCAGAAATAAGCTACATCATTGCTGAAAATGAGGCTGCATCCATTAGAAAGGATGCAACAGCAGCCACCAAGCATCACGAGCAAGGTCTGAGTGCTCAAAAGTCTTTCTTTGGGAAACTGGATGCTCTTCACAGAGTTCTTCAGGCATGTGGCAATCCTTTCCTAGAGGATTCATCTGATCTAATGGTCTTGGACACAAAGGATATTGCTGACCATCCAATGCAACAATGGTCATTGTTCACCACACAAATGGAAAGGAACAGTTCAAGACCTTTATGGAAGGACTGAAAAATCACAATTAATCAGCATTTTACAAAGCAATCAAGTGGAATCCAATTGCTTTTGTGATGGAAATCTGGAGATACAAGAGGCTGGAAACAACAAAGTTATCTACGTCAACAGTCAAAAACACAGATCTTATATAGGAGGATTTAGGGCTGTCCTTCTGAACCAATCCAGGAAGGATACATGGGTGGGGGAAAGAGAGGAATCTAAACATTAGCAGCTGATTCACATGTGTTTCTTTAGGTGATAAGAAGACATACACTATTTCCTTTGATGGGTAATTAAGTAACAACAAATGGTCTCACCGTATTTCAACACTATCAGTGCCGACCATAAAACAGCTCAAGTCTTAAACATTTGGTGTATGTAAATACTAGTCATAAATGTCTCTTACAAGGCTGCAAATACTTACTATCAAAATACAAAATAGTTTGTTAAGCATCTTTAGTTAATATTTCTACTACATTTCCCTCCTTTTTGTCATTTATTGACAACATATGAGAATGAAAAATCAAATACATCAATTCACCATCATCATCACAGTAGTGTAAAACAAACTGCCTTTGTCGTTAACGGTATGCGTCTTTAAATGGGAGGAAGGAATGATAAGAGCATACTAAACAGACAACACAACAACATCACATTCTAGGTGCGAAATAGAAGTGTGGCATGTTCAAACGAGCAAACACTTTCTTTAGCTTTGAAGGAAAACAAATCATCATATCGCACAGGATGCCTGAAACCCACAAAAACTGACTGTCCTGGGAGATTGGCTTGAATGTTCCTCTACTGCCACTTAGATCCAGCTGACTGAAGCGATGCCACGGAGGTTGGTGTTCCATTGTCGTCTTCTCGGCGGTGTGTGTATTATGTGATTCTCCGAAGCACCTATTTTCAACAGCTGTGCTGGTCACCCCTGCCCCCTCTTCACCGATCCTTTGTTTTAGTAAACTTTGCATAATGAGGAAACAGACATTTTTGGCAGACAAAGTTTCTCCTCAGGGCCCACCCACACCCCATGTTAAACACTATTTTCAAAAATAGATTTTACTTAACCATGGGATCTGATATCTTTTCCCAAATGTCAGCATTGACACATTTTTGTATCCACGGTCCCAAGTCTTGCCATTCATCATTTTTGTTTTTGACAGCAAGTCATGTGAGTGTGAACTAGGAACTTCCAAAAAGGAAAGCATCCTCTGAACATCTGTGAAGGAACTGAGAGGGTGACTACAGAAACAGCTTATCTAAGTTCATTCAAGAACATGAAATCTAGTGTTAAATTATCTTTCACACAACTTTCTGTACAACTATCTCTAAACCATCTTTTCTCAAAACCTGCATCTCTCCCTTTGTGTTTGAGTGCAGTGTACATCTTTTGGATGTTCTTAATGTGACTGAATTTGCCCTGTCCACTAGATCATTATTGACTGATGTGACAACTGATCAACAAAGCTTCCATTAATACTCATATAGCAGTGTAGCAGCATTACTCTTCATGCACGTGTAAATCTGTGGTGGATCCAGATCAGCCGTTCGGATCACTATGACTCCTGATGGGGTGGAAACTATAAAAATATCCAAAAGACTCTTTACATCTCTTCCCATCATGTTAATTTGGACAACATGAGGATATATAAAAAAATTAACTCTTGAATTTTTCAATGATGCCTCATATTATATAATATCACCTCATATAAAGGGAGTCATTAATTTTCAACCACGGTACTTCCTGAATCTAACACAGATCTAACAACTCATTCGCTCATTTTAGGATGTTTGTCAAACATATCACTGTTGATGACTGAATATGTTGCTCCTTAAACAATAAGGAATATATTATCTTTCCCTAGCACTGTGAGTGTGTGCGTTGGCATACGAACATATACATCTCATTAATATTCAACATGTGTTCCTATCAGTAGTTTGTCTTTCTTTTCTAAAAAACAAAAACAATCATTAACTTCTATGATAAGTGTTTGTGTTGGTGTGATGCATTCACCCTCCTGATGTGTGAGGTTCCTCACGGTCTCGTTCATTGGTCAAAGCTGCTGGTTCCTCCCTCTCCTCCATCCCTGCCTCGGTTCCATCAGCTTTGTAAAGTTGTTGTTTCTTCGGCAATTCTTTTTTTTTGTTTTGCCCAATGTCCCTTCTCTCCACAGAGAAAACAAATGTCCCAATCCTCATTCCACATGCCGTCTCCTCTTCTTCCTTGAAATCCTCTTCTTCTGCATCCGCGATGTACCTGTGAACATTGTCAGTGAGGTTTTATGCAGATCAGTCTCTCTTTTTTTCTTCTTCTTCGCATGAACTGCATGGGTTTTTATTAAGCTCTTCTTGAGTCCCACTTGATGCCTGTACGTTTTTAACAGGCTGGCAACATCAGGTCACTTCAACAATTCGGGATTTGGGCTGGATCCTGTCCCGGTCCATACTGCCCACTTGTTGGGTGCGAGGTGAAGAGAGGAGTTGTGGGTCTGGAACGTTATTAACTGGAAGAGGTTGTTTTGGAGCCTGGGCTCCTGCCTGTGGAACATCCACCTCTGGTGGAGCTTGGTGTTGTTCTGGTTGTCTTCTTGTCGGCGGGGAAGAGTCGAGGTCGGAAACCTGCATTTGGAGACACTGAGACATTTGTGAGGTGTTATCTGTCCCTGCCAGTATGTTTTCTATCCCTTTGATGCAATTTTTCTTCTAACCACATTCCTTACACTAAAACTACCCCCAGCTGGAAAGCCACATCTTCATTCCTCATTCACACTTATATGAGACTTAGTGCTGAGTCACCATAGTTCGTTCACATGAAGTTCCTAAAAGGACTACTCAATTAAGTTCCATTATCCAAATCTTATTATTTTTTCCTTTATCAATGTAAATAATTGTTTTTATTTTGAGTATTAGTGACGTATAGTATCCATCAATCTCCTAAACGCTATCATTAGGAGCAAATAGGAAACTTAATAATATAAACATCATCAAAATAATGTAATACCTCCTATATTATATAATCAATAGTAATTTCTTCTTGTAATTACTTGGTTGCTGTTAGTTTCTCAATTCATCTCTTCTTCTTTTTTTTTTTTTTCTTTTTTTTTAATACACTTTCAAATATCCTGCCTAACCAACACAAATCATAGTGCTTTAAAGAAGTTCTCTACATAGCGCGCGTCTTTTTTGAGTTGCCTGACACAATGCAAATACACTCAGTATTATGTCCTCTCTGTGGTTGCAGTCGAAACAACTCCTTCAGGTACCTCGTCAGTCTACCTTCCAGGTTTCTTCTAAACCTTGGTTAAAAATGTACAGGGCTTTCACCTGTCTTGAGGATCCCGTTCCTCTTAGACCAACTTCTCTGTAACACTATGTTTGCTTGGTATATATTACACTTGAAATCTCAGATTCTCACCAGATAGATCGCAGCGCTGAGACGATCCGGGACTCGGGTATTAGTCCCTGCATCTCAACCGTATGGGGAGGTTAAGGTTGGAAACTTTTTTCCAAGATGATCAGTCAACCGCTGACCCGAGTCCAGATCCGTCCAGACGTGCGACCCCACTTCTGACACCAAATTGTGATGGAAATCTGGAGATACAAGAGGCTGGAAACAACAAAGTTATCTACGTGTATTTAATAAGGGGCTTTCTGCAGAAAGGATCAACACATGGAAACCACAAGGGTCTCAGAGTGAGGATGAAGAACAGTCAAAAACACAGATCTTATATAGGAGGATTTAGGGCTGTCCTTCTGAACCAATCCAGGAAGGATACATGGGTGGGGGAAAGAGAGGAATCTAAAAATTAGCAGCTGATTCACATGTGTTTCTTTAGGTGATAAGAAGACATACACTATTTCCTTTGATGGGTAATTAAGTAACAAATGGTCTCACCGTATTTCAACACTATCAGTGCCAACCATAAAACAGCTCAAGTCTTAAACATTTGGTGTATGTAAATACTAGTCATAAATGTCTCTTACAAGGCTGCAGAAACTTCCTATCCAAATACAAAATGGTTTGTTAAGCATCTTTAGTTAATTTTTCTACTACACTTTCTTCAAGCCTAAAGCTCCTACCATTGTTTCCAAGGAGAATGCCCTGAAATCAGATTGTCATTTGTTTTCACAACACTTTTGCCAGACAAGGCAGTGTGACTTGGAAGAATTCTTCATGCATGAAAACCAGTCAGCTCCTGCTTCCCTGAGTGATAATGGAATGCTTCACTCATCCCAGAAGTCAGAACTTCTGCACATACTGGAATCTGGAATCGCCAAGCCTGATGTAGAGCCAAAGGCTGACACTATCATTATTGATGGGTCAGCCTTCATCAATGCAAACCCTCCACGTGGATCAAAAACATTTAGGGACTATGCTGCCGAGGACATCCTTTCTAAGGTACAGGCATATTGTTCGAAGTACAAGCGAGTTGAAATAGTCTTCGATGTTTACAAGAAGTCCAGCCTGAAGTCAGAAACCAGAGCACAACGTGGGAAGGCCATTAGAAGAAGGGTAACAGAATCTAGTAAGGCTCCATCAAACTGGAAAAACTTCCTACGAGATGATGACAACAAGACTGAACTCTTTAGCTTTCTGGCAAGCAAAATATGTCAAGTAGTAGCAGAAAGCACTATTGTGGTGACAAACGGAGAAGAGATAGTCAGCAACAAGAGTGAAATCACAGAATCTTCAGACCTGGCCCAATGCTCCCAAGAAGAGGCAGATACGAGAATATTCGTCCATATGCGACATGCAACAGCAAATGGAAGTAGCACAGTGACAATCAAAGCAAACAACACTGATGTTATTATTATAGCAATATCCTGCTTCCAATCCTTCAAAGCAATAGGTCTGAAGAAGCTGTGGATTGCTTTTGGTCAGGGAGCGCATTCACGATGGATTCCAATCCATGACATCGTTTCAAGAATTGGGCCAGAAAGATCCAGTGGCCTACCATTTTTCCATGCATTTAGTGGGTGTGACGTTATGTCTGCATTCCGTGGCAAGGCTAAGAAATCTATATGGCGAACATAGAATGTGTGTGATGAAGTGTCACGGACATTTACCAAGCTCAGTCACTGGCCCACAACCTTTGATCATGATGACCTCCAAATGCTGGAGAGATTTGTGGTCATAATGTATGACCGATCAAGTGCAGCCACATCTGCGAATGATGCTCGACTGCATCTGTTCGCTCGGAAGCAAAGGCCATATGATGCCATACCACCAACAAGTGCAGCCCTCAAGGAACACATTAAACGTGCAGCCTACCAAGCAGGAGCTGTCTGGGGCCAAGCAACTGTCACTCAACCAGTTTTACCAATTCCTGCAGATTGGGGATGGAAACTGGAAGGACAAAAGTGGTTGGTGAACTGGACAACACTTCCACCAATCGCTGCAAGTTGCCAGGAATTCGCAAAATGCTCATGCAAAAACAGCTGTACTAATGGCAGGTGCAAATGTTTTCGTCTGACTCTGTCTTGTACAGCCTTGTGCAGCTGTGAATGTCACTGAGATGTTTGAGGCTCAATGAAGGTCTTTTGACTTGACACTGAAACAATTGCATTTTCAGACTTATTCTAGCCAAGTAATCGCTTGTATAAATCGTTAAAAAATCAACATAAATGACAAATAAAATAAAAAAATACAACATAAAAATGACAAAATAACAAAAAAAGATTTATCTATCTATCACAATATATGAAATATATAAGAAATATTTACCCAAATATGCAAGAAATATAGTTATGACTTGATGATTTGGCGGCCATCTTGAAAAATGACCGCCGTATTGGATTTTTCGATGGCTCCCATTCTAAAGTTAAAGAGATTACCCAGAAGAATGTTTATGCCAAATGTCATGCTTGTATCACAAAATGAACGATTGTTCCCCTTATTTCCTCTACTAATAGACGCACTTACCACTTTCTTTTTTAACCTGGAAAGGTCCGTGGCCGATGTGTCTCCGGCTGCCGGATGGGAATATAACATCCCGAGATGAGGAGGAGACACGCAAGTCAAGGAGTTTTATACCGACCTTTTTGGGGCAGAGGAGTGTGACGGTGAAGCTGTGGCCGAGTTGCTGCAGGACCTCCCACAGCTGAGTCCAGGTGAGCGAGACATCCTGGGCTCCGACATCACGCTGGAGGAGCTGACCACTGCTGTATCTCAGATGGCTGCAGGCAAGGCACCAGGGTTGGATGGATTACCAGCAGATTTTTTAAAAACATTTCTGGAACAGTATGGGACAGGATCTGCTTGATGTCCTGAAGGAGGCATTTGGGAAAGGGCTTCTTCCAGCCTCCTGCAGACGGGCGGTCATATCACTCCTGCCAAAGAACGGAGATCTAACCCTGCTGAAGAACTGGAGACCCGTCTCTCTTTTATGTAGTGACTATAAGGTGTTATCTAAGGTTTTAGCAAATAGATTCAAGGTTTTTATGGAATTGTTAATTGGTGTTGACCAATCATATCGTGTACCAGGTAGGTCAATGCAGGACAATTTGTTTTTAATGAGAGACATTTTTGATTTGTGTGCAACATATAACATTAATATTGGCATTATTTCCATTGACCAGGAAAAAGCCTGTGATCGTGTCGATGGTTCATTCCTGTTTGCCACACTGCAGGCTTTTGGTGGTCGGGAGCATTTTCTGTCCTGGGTGAAATTATTATATAATGATACGTTTTGTGTGGTGAAGGTGGGGGGAGGACTGAGCAGACCGCTACCAGTCCAAAGAGGGATCAGGCAAGGATGTCCAATCTCAGGCCAGCTCTACAGCGTGGCCATCAAACCTCTCCTGTGTCGGCTCAGGACTACGATGTAAACCTTGTACAGGATCAGGGAGACATACAAGAATTAGAGGGCAGTCTGGCATTATATGCGAAGGCTACGACAGCAAGAGTGAACTGGGAAAAGAGTGGGGCCTGTGTGATTGGTCAGCTGTCCTACAGTCATGGATTACAAAATTACAAAAAAAATAACATACTATGTAACATAACATATAACATAACATTGTAACATATAACATATAACACAGTCAAGTGAATATTAAATTAAGTAATATGAATATATGTGTAACATATAACATAGTCAAATAAATTCAAATGAAGCAACAGTTTTCAGGGTGAAAAAGTGGGGAATATTAAATAAGATATGTATATGTGAAGTAAGTGTATTTGTATGATTTCGGAGAGCAGAATGTGCATGGTGACTGTTTCAGAGGATAGAAAAAAAAAACATGCTATCTAACATAACATATAGCATCACATCATCGTTACATATAATGTAGTCAAGTGAAGCAGTAGTTTACAGGGTGAATGGAATATTAAATTAAATAATATGAATATGAATATATGTATACATATAACATAGTCAAGTCAAAGTCAAATGAAGCAGCATTTTAAAGGGTGAAGGAGTGGGTAATATTAAATAAAGTGAATAAATGTGGAGTAATTGTATTTGTATGAGTGTGGGAGCAGAATGTACATGGTGACTATTAAGGGGGTCAATGTTGATTGTTCAGAAGCCTGATGGCCTGGGGGTAGAAGCTGTTTGTGAGTCTGGTAGTCCGTGCTCGGATGCTCCGGTAACGTCTGCCAGACGGCAACAGTGTGAGAAGTCCACAGCCTGGATGGCTGTGGTCCTTGATGATCTTCCGTGCTTTTCTCAGAGAACTTGTATTGTAGATGAGTTGCACGGAAGGGAGATGGCAGCCGATGATGGGCTCCGCTGTCTTCACCACCCTCTGCAGGGCCTTGCGATCAGCAGCGGAGCAGCTACAAAACCAGGCAGTAATGTAGCTTGAGAGGATGCTCTCAATGGTGCACCTGTAGAAGTTTGTAAGTGTTTTTGCAGCCATGCCAAACTTCTTGAGTCTCCTCAGGAAGTATAAACGCTTTTGTGAAGTTTTGACCACAGAGTCCGCTTGTTTGGACCAGGTCAGGTCATACGTGAGGAACACACCGAGGAACTTGAATTCGGAGACTCTCTCCACTACAGCTCCATCAATGTGTAACGGTCCGTGACCCCCCCTCTGCAGCTTCCTGAAGTCAACGATCATCTCCTTGGTCTTGAAAACGTTGAGAGACAGGTTGTTCCCTTGGCACCATGTTTCCAAGCCTCTAACCTCATCTCTGTAGGCGGTCTCGTCGTTGTTGGAGATGAGACCTAGGATGGTGGTGTCGTCTGCAAACTTAAGGATGATGTTTGAACCGTGTGTTGCCACACAGTCCTGTGTGTACAGGGAGTACAGAAGGGGACCAGCCGCGTGGGTTTTGACCAGCCACTCGAAGCACCACATGATGGTGGAGGTCTTCTTCTTCTTCTTCTTCTTCTTCTTCTTCTTCTTCTTCTTCTTCTTCTTCTTCTTCTCCCCTGAATATATTGTCGATATTATTCACGCCACTCTGGTGTCTTACGTCCCAAGGAAGAAAAACAGGAATGTGGTGCTCCTGAGCATGCGGCACTCGGAGACCGACGGCAGCGACCGCATGGATGGCAAACCGGTCCTGGACTACAACCGCAACAAAGGAGGCGTGGACAACCTGGACAAGGTGATCAGAACGTACAGCTGCAGGAGGATGACCATGCGCTGGCCCCCGGTCGTCTTCCACAACATCCTCGACGTATCTTCCTACAACGCCTTCGTGATATGGCGAGAGGAGGCCGGGCAAGCGGAACAAGCGGAGGGTTTTCCTCGAGCAGCTGGGAAAGGCTCTCGTTGCTCCGTACATCGCGTGGAGGGATTGTCCGGCCTCCTGTCTAGCCCCGGTCGTCGCAGCCGCCGGAACATCCGTGGCAGCCCCGCTTGCGGTGAGTAAGAGGAAGAGGTGTCAGATATGCCCCAGGAACAAGGACTGTAAAAATTACGCAAAGTGCCGCGGGTGTGACAAATACATCTGCAAGGGCTGTTCGCTTTTCTATTGCCCTTCTTGCGCGTGTGTGTGCGTGTGTGTTTGTGTGTGTGTGTGTGGTTAGTTAAATCAGTATCCAAACGCTCACAGCCTACAGCATGGGGAAGCAGGGACAACACGAGGCTTAAGTCCAACATTTTCACTGTGGAATAGATCATTTCAGGATACTTCAGAGTACTGTAAAAACAATCACTAAGTTCAGAGAGAGACTGATATGCCTGTGTTCAGGACCTCCCTGTTTACCATGATTGCACAAATTGGGTTTTTCCCTTCCGAAGGTCGTAGAAGCTCGGGAGTGCCCACATTAGTGGGGGTAGCGCCTACTCGCAAGTCTCTATGACCTTCTTATCCACTCTATGGATAAGAAGGTCATAGAGACTTGCGTATGGCATCAATAGACATCCTGCGAAGAAGCGGACTGCTCAGGATTTATTTTATTTAATTTTTTCAATTTACATAGTTTATGATTTTGTGCAATGAATAGGTTGTTGAAGTTTTGCCAAATTTAGGGGTTCATTATGTTGCCAAGGACACTTCAGCATGCAGATGGGGAAGAGTGGGGTTTGAACCTCCAACCTTCTTGTTGGAGAAAGATCACTCTACCTCCGAGACCAAACGACCGCTCTACATCCTAGGCCACACCGCATTTAGATTAACATTAAGGATTGGATTACCTGCTCATTTCCATGAGAAACTAAACATAGGAAGAAGATGGTAACAATTTCTTGTGTGTGTGTGTCTGTGTCATTCAATGCTTTTTTTGATTCACATTTCAGAGAAAGCTATTGTATTTTCTACTTTACTACATATATTTGACAGCCTTACTTAAAGGTTACTTTCATATTTTTGGATTTTAGATACTGGATGATTTAACATGCTTTAAAATAACTATTTTTTGTCCCAACTTGTGTCCTAGAAAGCTTAGTTTATATTATTATTTGTATTATCATTTTTACTATTATTATTATTATTATTATTATTATTATTATTATTATTATAACTGGCTCAGCTGATTAGTGGAAAAGCAGGAAGCGTTTCTGTCCGCGCATCAGTTTCTGAGACGCTGATTGGCTGTGGATTTGTCACGTTGCCAAACACGGACGTGACGTGGTGCAGTGACACTCTGGTAACGAAGGAGCTCAGAGCCACGTGCATTCTCCCGGGACTTCACAGTGATTCTCTCCCGGGCCGCCTTTCGTATCTCACCGACATGGCGCCCCTGTCCCTGCCCCTGTTGTCCCTTCTCAGACACAGGGAGTGTCTCCACAGGACCGCCGTCTTCTGCAGCGTCATGCAGGGTTCCCACCAGCGGCCCTTCTCCTCCAGCTCCCGCTCATTGAGACGGAGTTTCGGTTCGGTCCAGCTCCTGTCACGGCAGCAGCAGCAGCAGCAGCACGGAGCATCAGTGTGTCGCAGCAGCTCCTCTTCAAACGGCCAGGACATGACGGAGAGACTGTGGTCTGTTTACAATCAGACCAAGAAGCAGACGGAAGGTAGGAACTCCGATCAAACACATCATGCAGACACAGCACTGCAGGGATCTGTTGTTGTCTTATCACTCTGTCGTGACTCATGTTTTCAGCTCACTAATGCAGCCGCTAATTCCATAGACTCAGGTCAGCAGCCTGTCGAACAACAAAACCACATGCAACACACATTAAGCTATAGACTGTGATGCTTTAGGTGGGATGGACAGATCTGCAGCATCCTGTAAACATAATGCAGCTGCCATGGAAAAATAAAACTGCCTTTGAAGATCCTGCAACAAGCACGTTTAGTTGATTCAAGTCTACTGATGTGTCTGCAGGTTGTTACGTTGCTCTACTCAGCAGTTGTTGCATATATTCTAGAGTGTGTGTGTGTGTGTGTGTGGGGGGGAGGTTATTATGAAAATCTAAATATGTATCCTACAAGGAATTCAAAATAGAGAAACAAGACAAGAACTTACATAAATATTATTAACAGTAATTTGCATAAAAGGTGATCACAAAAACACAACAAACCTTATATAATGAAACGTACCTTTTTATAATGTCACGTATTTGTTGAAATAACTATTAATTAATCTCTCCTGAGAGAGAATTGGAATAAAAAAATTAGCAGCCGGTATAAAATGCTAATTAGTAAGTGTAACAAAAATGGACTACATCACAATTTGCAACTCACACACCACCACAGTTTTAGTTTCTCTTGCCCAAAGTTTACAACCAACTAATCCATAAGTGCGTATAATCTTTAGGAAGTTGTGTTTCTACTGTGAACATATCCATCGCCATCAACAAACATTGTTATCAGATGAACCTCCGTCCTATTAAATAAGTTCCGACTTTCTGTCATAGCAACATGTCAAAATCCTGCACAACTGCCAAGTAACCTGTGTCGTTTCTCTCTTTTAAGATTTGATTCCAGCGATTTGCGCCAACTCCGTCAACCCCAACACCATTTTTGCAAACAACGAGATGAGCCTGCGGGACATCGAGATCTACGGCTTTGACTATGACTATACCCTCGCCTTCTACTCCAGCCACCTCCACACCCTGATTTTTAACATAGCCCGGGACATTCTTATCACTAACCACAGGGTGTGTGCAGTGTTTGACTCTTTGCAACCTGTAACTTCAGACACATTCATGCAGTAAATACAGGAGGATGATACATTCCTGTATGTTTTCTTTTATCTGCAAAGCTCATGTCAACTTTTGACAATTCTTCCTCCGTGCATTAGTATCCAGAGGGTCTGCGGAAGTACGAGTATATTCCAAATTTTGCAGTGAGAGGACTTCACTACGATGTGCAAAAGGTAAGAAGGTCCAACTCAAAAAAACTGAAATATTTGTTTAAAAATATATATATTTTGCATATTTTTAGGAAATCCCTTTTGCAACAGGCGCTGCTAATGAAGATAGATGCTTTTCACTACATCCAGCAGGGAACTGTATACAGGTAACTGTGTTGTGTTTTATAGCAGGGGCAGTGGGATCAAATGATCATTTTATATAATGTTTTTTCTCATATAGCAACTGTTAATCATGTTCAATATATAGTTTATGCAATCATTCAATGTTAAAACTAAGAATCTTATAGCTTTCTCTCTTTAGCGATGTTCTCAGGAGGTTCCACAAACTGCAGATAGAGTGGCTAATTCTGTTTACTTTTTCATATTTCATCTTTTTCCTACAGGGGTCTGCATCCAGTTTCCGATGAGGAAGTAATTGCCATGTATGAAGGTTGTCACGTACCTCTAGAGATCATGAGCGACTTCTATGGAAAGGTGAGGAGCACCTACATTTGTCTGTATCAACACAAGTAAAAAACAACATCTTATTTATGAAGTGAATGACTGTCCTGCAGAGCTCCCACGGCCACACCATGAAACAGTTCATGGACATCTTCTCCCTGCCTGAGATGAACCTCCTGTCCTGCGTCAATGACTTCTTCATGAGGCACAACATCGACTACGAGCCAGTCCATCTCTACAAAGACGTGAAGGTGGGATCTACCTTTGTTTATAAGTGCTCAGGACTCGGCATGGCTCTCCTTTTCTGTGATTGAGTCTGGTAGCAGCCTGTGTGTGTAAAACCAATAAAATCCAGCCACAAGTGCCAGACAATGTATTTACTTGTTTGCGGTGTCCCGTGACACGTCAGCCATTCATGTTAATTTTAGCTCTGAAAACCAGCGTCTATTTTTAGTCAAGCTTTTGGCCATCTGTGTCTGTTCACTGGTGGCTCGGGTGGTTCAGTGGGAGAGAAGCGAGAAATCAGCGGTGTGTGTTCTTCGTCTGAGAGCAGCTGTCACGCCGGTCCGATCTATTCTGTGTGACACCGTAGCGTGTTTGACAGATCGCTGTCATTAAAAAGCCCTCACACACGCACTCTCTCACTCACAAGTGTCTCTCTTGTCTTTTCAAGGACACTCTCCTTAATCTTTTTTTCTTTCCTTACCGAAACTGATTTACTACTCGGTATTAACCCTTTCTTTTGCTTAATTATTTCAATAAATTATCCTTTAAATCTCCATCTCAATTCAATGACTAAAAAGCTCAAGATAATCAGTTTAAAATGTGGTGCAAAGTTTCTCAGTGTGTCAACAAAGTAAATTGATTCCAGGGTCTGTTTTCATTTGTATTCAGTGATGCACTTTCTTTACGCTTCCAAGTCAAGCGTTTATACACAGACCAAAGTGTTGCTACGAGAGCTGAATACCAACTTTGTGTCGCTGAAGTCAAAACTTCCTCGCTGACGGCCATTTACCTTTTTTTCCTCTTCACAGGAAGCCATTAGAGATGTTCACGTCAAGGGCATTATGTACCGAGCTGTGGAGGCAGATATTGGTAATGGATTGTATTACTTTGTTTGAACTAATGTAAACAAATATATACAGAGACATGTGAGTTGTTGCCATGACGTTAAAATTTGAATTGTGAAGCTGAGACATATGTATTTATTATATATATATATATTCGTTTTTTTTCTGTCTCATTCTGTTTTCCAGGTAAATACATTTGCTATGGTGAGCAAAGCCATGCTGTGCTGAAGAAGCTGTCAGAGAGTGGAAAGAAAATGTTCCTCATCACCAACAGTCCCTTTGACTTTGTGTAAGTGTGAACAAACAGGGTGCAGGTGCTTGCTGCGCGGTGAATTAATTTATTGGTGTACAAATATTTAACTGCCGCTCCCACTTTTATGGATGGGCATAAAGACACACACACACACATCAAAGGACTTAGAAATAAATTCGTAGTTCATTATAAGTTATCGACCTAAGAGGACGTGGTCTACGTGGGCTGCGTAAGCTCTGAAGACCCAACTGAAATAAGTGTCTGGGTCTACAGAGGATTTCAGTGATCGGTGTCACCAGCCTGTCCCCCCCCCCCTCCCCCCCTTATTGCTGTCGCCTTGCAACAAGGAGGCAGTTAGACACGACAAGAAAGTTTTAAGTGCCTTTGGTGTACCGTTGGCTGTTCGGTTGAATTAAAGCATGATAATCAAGCGCCATTACCTTATTGAAAAACTGTTTGTCACTCAAGCGCAATATAATCTGGGATAGCATCGCCGGGACATATCCGTTGGGGCTTTCGTTTCTAGGTGCTGAAAGAACGCATTTGTCGGCCGCAGAGTCTTAGACATTCGGTTTTCAAATGCAGCCTCCGAAGGATGCAGCCCCTGAATTGAGACACGCTTGCTGACTCTGATCCTCTGCTGGGTCTGATTGATGATCTTGTGATTGCACCAAATGGCCTGCGGCCTCATTTATAACCGTTGCGTACGCACAAAACAGGGCCTGAAAATTGCGGACGCCACTTCTCATGCAAACACTGGGGTCTATAAAAACTACTTGACGGGAGAATGTGCTCACTTCCACGTTAACTCTCACCCATGCGTACAAACATTTTGGAGACAGGAAAATGATGATGCAGACATGAGGTGGTGAATTGAAGCCAGATTATTGATCCACTTCATCCTTAACATTTAAACCGACAACGATTTTGTGCTCGCGGGACAGAACTGTTCCATAAGAACCTTCAATTGGAAAAGATACAAGACAACTTAGAGCAAATTACGATCAGATTCCATTAAACAGCGGAGCTGCAGAGCCAAGTCATTAATAGTTTATAATATCTTCTAACCCTGTGTGTGTATCATCAAGTACGACACACACACACATACACACTGTATGAAAACTAAAGTCACAAATAACGCTGTTGGTCTTTCAGGCCCTGCTTTATGGGTACACAACGGTTATAAATGAGGCCCCAGGTCTGTCTAGCCAACCTTAAACCACTTCCTTAATGTCCTGGGTTTAGTTATCAGTCACATTGAGTCATCACAGCAACAAAACATGTGATTGCCAGATATAAAACAGCAATGCAGTTTCATTGAGTTTCACACTAACACAGTAGCAGATGGACATATTATTGCTGATGTTTGCATCATCATTGCATGGTGCTGAATCAGGTGGATTGTTTGTGTTTGTACCCTCGTGATGAGCTTCAAGATGCTGCTGACGAGGTGAAATCTGGATTGTTTGTCTTCCTTAGGGACCGAGGAATGAACTTCATTGTAGGAAAGGACTGGAGGGACCTGTTTGATGTTGTTATTGTTCAGGCCGACAAACCCAGTTTCTTCAACGACAGGAGAAAGTAAGTCTGTATGTCCATGTTATGCCTCTTCTAGCCCACTAGGGGTCTCACTGGACCACACGATCAGCAGTCACTAGTAGGCCTAAACACTGTGTAAACCAATGGTGTAAACATAAAAGGTGTACGAGTTCCTTAGAGCTCTTACTATATATATATTAGATCATATTATATAAATATATATATATATATATATATATATATATATAAATATACTGTTTAAGATCTGTCTTTGTTCATTTCTCTTCGTAGACCTTTCAGGCGAGTGACAGACCAAGGTGCGTTGCTGTGGGACAGGATTCACAAGCTGGAAAAGGGGCAGATCTACAAACAGGTGTGGTGTTAGGCAATTACCACACCAGTATGAACATCAATGAAAAGCACCCTTGTTGACTTTTGTTATTTGTTGTTTGATCATGGTAGGGAAACCTTTATGAGTTCCTGAGACTCACCGGCTGGAGAGGATCCAAAGTCCTGTACTTTGGTGATCACATCTACAGCGACTTGGCAGTAAGCAGCATCCACACATATGTAGAGTAAAGGGATGAATATGAAAACTCACAGTACTCTGTAGTGTTTGCTGAGTTTGCCTTTCACTTATGAAGAACACAGCAGGAGATTTTCCGGCTCAGATGTGTACAGAACAACAGGAACATCCAGGGGAGGAGTGATGTCAGTGTAGAGCAGGCAGGGAGCAGGACATGACGCATAGAGTCTGCTGTGGAACGCACGTGTGTTTGTTAACTGTACATCGACACTGGTGTTGGCCCTCATCAGCAAAAGCTCTCGAATCTCATCTTTCCAAGTTAACACCATGTTTATGTCGAGTTTTCCTTTTGATTTGATTCTTATTGGCAGAGATTTATTTGCAGTGTTTGGCGACCTGCCGTAAAATGACAAAACGAAAAGTTCCAGAATGTGTTTGGAGGGAGATACAGCCCCTCTGGATATTTTAATGAAGATGTGATGAACGAGATTTCTTCATGTATTCAACAGTTGCCGTAGCTGTTCAGAGAATGACAGACATCACTTGTAGAGTGGCATGCCCTTTACCTTTTGTGAACAGCTGCTCCACATCTGCATCAAAACAAACCAGCATCGTGTTCTTTTTTTAACTGCATAACAATTCACTCTAACAACGTGTATATTTATACATGTGTCTGATCAGCTATAAATGGCCATAATGAAAGTCAGAGTTTTACGTTTCTGGCAAAATGCCCTCGCTGTTGGCAGGCAGCCAGGTGTCAAACATATCATCTTGCTTATTTATTGAGATGGAACACGGCGTGTGAAGTTCACTCTCAGTTTACAGTCGCCCTCAGTGGCTGTGGGACCAGATCATTACCGTAAGTCGAAACGGAGTAGAGGCATCTCGCGGGGGTGGGAACAGGGGAACAATTGAAAATAATATTCTCATTTCGCTTTTCCATTTCAACGTAGTTTTTCGATCTCAGGTTTGTCTGCTGGAACAGATGTGCTTCGGTTTTAATGATGCTGATACTGTCGGCCCTGGCCACCTAACGGGCTACTCTTCACCATGGATTTTGGCAATTAATTGCAACCAGGGGGATTAAGGCTGGAAGTCTATTTTCTTTGATCTGATGTGTTCAACTGCATTGGCTGTATGTTGACCTGTGAGCGCTGTGTGCTGAAGTATACAATAGTTCTGTGACTGCATTGTATATCTTGAGCCTGACACTAGATTGAATCATTTATGAAGGCCCCTGTTTTTATGACTCTGTGCCGGAGACAGCATGTTTTCAGGATGTCCACCTGTACGTATGCTCATCCCATTATTATTAACAGGATGTCTCAAGAAATCCTTGAGGAAATCTCTTCAAATTCGGTGGTTAAAGGTCGAAAGTCAAGGTCACTGTGATTTCACAAACACATTCTTTTACCTTTTGAACACAATTTCTCTGGGACACCTCGAGAGATTCCTTTCAAATGTGGTGCAAATGTTCATTTACGCTCCTAGATTAACTGTTTAGATTTGGAAGGTCAAAGGCCAAGGACACGGTGACCTAACAAAATATATACGAAAAATGTATTTACTCTTGAACTGCACTGGCATGTGGAAGCCTATATGGTAATATTTCTTGAGACGCATCCCTCACAGCAGCCAAACAAATAAAAACAAATCATGCTGTACACAATGTTCCTATGTTCAACACTGATTTCATGGTCTTTTTCACTGCAGGATCTAACACTGAAACATGGCTGGAGAACAGGTGCCATCATCCCTGAGCTGAGGAAAGAGATCAAGATCATGAACACGGAGCAGTATGTGCACATGATGACCTGGCTACAGGCACTGACTGGACTCATTGAGCAGATGCAGGTCAGGAGACTTGTGTTTCAGTCTTCCTTGCCTTATTTATGCATCTCAACTTTATGTGCTTAACTTCTTCGCACTTCTCCCGGGCAGGTGCACAGGGATCCTGCGTCCCAAGCGGTCGTTGAGGAGTGGATCAGAGAAAGAGAGGCAATGAGGTAATAAAGATAATTACTCTGACATTCCTGAGCAGGTCAATAACACACTGAGCTCTTGTAGAACTGATTAAACCAAATGCTTATGACTGTATTTTAATGGCAGGCCACAGACGAAGGACAGCTTCAACCCCCAGTTTGGGAGTCTTTTCCGCACATACCACAACCCCACGTACTTCTCACGCCGACTGTCACGCTTTGCCGACATCTACATGGCCTCCATCAGCTGCCTGCTCAACTACGACTTCCAGCACACCTTCTTCCCCCGCCGTAACCCTCTGCAGCACGAGTCCCCCTTCTGGCCTGAGGACATCCTGAAGGTCTGAGCGTCTCCGCGCTGCACCACAGGACCAAAGCAGCGTCTGATAAGAGAGAGACAGAGAGAGAGAGAGAAAAGAAGAGATTGTTTAAAAAATTAACAGGAATGAAGGATTTTTATTACTGATTTTAAACAACTTGAAATAAGGTATTGTAGAAGATGCATGCCACATTTTAGATCATGCATAACTGCTAACTATCACATTAAGTGTTGATGTTTATTACGTTAGAACTAGTTAGTTTTCTTTATTTTCACAGAATTTAGTAGATTTTAAGACAAATGACAGAACACAGAATGTAAAGCTACACTTTAATATGCATATATAGGTTCTATTTTGAAGGGACTGATTGTTTTTTTGTGTGTGTGTCTGCGCGCGCGTGAATGCGTGTGTGTGTGTTTGTGTTTGTGTGAGCTCTTGTGTGTGTGCATTGACCTTGTCAGGACCAGTAGACCTCATGAGGACATATACCTGGTCCTAATGAGGCAAAATGTATTTTCTGAGCTACTGGTGAAGGTCAGTGTAAGATGTGAACTGGGGGTGGTTAAGGTTTGGGTTAGGCATGAATTGCTCCTGGCTATGGTTAGGGATAAGGTTCTGGTTTGGCTGTCCACACAAAGAATGGAAGTCAATGCAAAGTCCTCATAAGGCCAGCTGTGCAAACCTGTGAGTGTGTTGTGTATTGGAGAGAGCGATTTTGGTGCAAGATTAGACGAATATAATGCAACAGTTTAAACAATAGGGGGCAGTCATACATCAAGTCTGTCACGCTGTGAACTCTTCACCATCTGTAAACATTATCTTTGCCTTTTTTGTCCTAACAGCAAGTTTAAAACTGAGATATGACATTTGAATTACAAACTCTGTTGCCTTAATCTCATGCTCACGTTACTGCCGTGTATATTTTTTTGTAACAGCCTGATATATTTATGTCAAGCCTTTAGTTTAATTTCACCTTGAGTTGAGATCTTGTGATGTCAGATTTTTTTCTCATGTTTTTATAATATTTGGCACAGCCTGTATGTCTCCCCGAAGCAAATGAGAGATGTTAATATTAGTCGGGAGAAAATAGAGTGCCGTTGCTATATTTAGCACGTGTGTTGCTATTTGATCTGTGCAGAGTTTCAAGGATTTGTCTCCCTTTTCTTTTTTCTTTTTTTCTGAAAACATGTTAACTGCTCTCACCCATGCTAGAATCTACTGTTGAACAGGTTAAAAAGGGAAAGCATATACATCTCCATCAGTGACCACACAGTACCTCATGGTTTATTTTATTCATTTGATTGTGTTGTGTTTGTCCTGATGTGTATTTTTATTTCATTATTTATTAAAATGGAAATGGCTTAATGATTATAGCCTAGTGCTTGTGTCATTAATGTGGAACAGCTTGATGTGATTGGATAATTGTACTGTAATCAGATTTAATTTGCAGGTATGTGTTTAGTGAGTGTGCAGTCCAGGGTGTGCCATTTACTTTGTTATTTGCTCTGTGAACAACAAAAGGAAAAGGAACGTGGCATATTTAGAAAATAGATTTTGAGCACTAATTTATCCCTGGGTAATAACTGTAATGGTAATTCCAATTACCATTACAGCAGCTGGTTTGTTGGGATTAAACCTCTAAATCGTGTTACGGACCAATTTCTCATATTGTTGATGCCTTTTCTATCAGACAGGTGCACAGTCTGAGATCTTGGAAATAAGAAAAGCTGAGGGATCAGAAATGATAAGATCTGTGACGCTGTGTTCTGAGCTGAGCACAGGGTCTGAGGGTTTAGTCCTCTGGCCTCACAGCGGTTTCACCTGGACTTCATTTAGGGCGTCATGGACAGCAACAGCACCGCGTGGAGCTCTAGCTCTCATCCTCCGTACAACCTCGCCGAGATGGCGACGGTGTCTCCCACCATCTTCCCTCGGTTTGGTTTCAGCATACTTTCCTTCCTCATGTTCATCAATACAGTGTTGACAGTTTTCAACAACGGCCTCGTCATCACCGTGATGCTGAGGAACCCGTCTCTGCTACACCCGATGAACGTCTTCATCCTCAGCCTGGCCGTGTCTGACCTCATGATAGGCCTGTGTGGCTCCTTGGTCGTCACCATCACCAACTACAAAGGCTACTTCTTCATCGGCCGCACGGCCTGTGTGTTTCAAGGATTTGCAGTCAATTACTTTGGTGAGTGGAGATGTGTTTGACAATGCTTGTGATATATAATATATTAAAGGAAGGATGAGAGGATAAAATGCTTTACCCCTGAATTGATTGTCTCTTTACTATAATATTTAGGTTCTGGGGCTTTTTTTTTTAGCTTTTTGAAGAAGTCAAACCAGGTAGTTGTGTGATTTAAAGGTTTACCTATCGATTGAGAAGGAAAGACGATGTATTTACCAGACAAGGGATGAGGTTTAGAGATAAAGACATCAGCTCTGCATAACACTGTGGGAAAAGTAGGAGAGGAGTTTTTCTGTCCACCTCAAAGCTTTCAAATCATTAGATTTTGGGGGATCAAATGTGGATTTAGAGTAAACACAGGTCTTTTCATGAAATGTTTGCCTAGTTGGCTTGGGAAATTTCTGTTTCACAAACTTAATTTCCTAAGACAGATTTATGAAAATGCATTTGAAAGCCCCAAAATGTTTAAACTTACCCTTGAGCTGAGATTCTCTTTTCACCATAGGTTTGGTCTCCCTCTGCACTCTGACCCTGCTCGCCTACGAGCGCTACATCGTGGTGTGTAAACCAAGAGCTGGTTTTAAACTGAGCATGCGGAGAAGCTTCAACGGACTCGTATGCGTGTGGGTATTCTGCTTGTTTTGGGCCGTGGCTCCGCTGTTTGGCTGGAGCTCCTACGGACCCGAGGGAGTCCAGACCTCCTGCTCTCTGGCCTGGGAGGAAAGATCGTGGAGCAACTACAGCTATCTCATCCTCTACACCCTCCTCTGCTTCATTCTCCCCGTCATAGTCATCATCTACTGTTACTCCAAAGTGCTCAAATCCATGGATAAGGTGGGTTCGGCGTCGGCATGTTTATCACACTTTTACACCATTAAAACAATGTTTTAAAACTCACACCTCCATTCTCATCTGTTTGCAATCTACCACCTACAGACAAACACAGGTTATGAATTTTTAATAGGGGTCAAATGTGTTTCTCCACTCATGCAGCTGAACAGGAGTGTGGAGCTCCAGGGTGGGCGTTCGTGCCACAAGGAGAACGATCACGCCATCAATATGGTCCTGGCCATGATTGTATCTTTTTTTGTTTGCTGGCTGCCCTACACGGCGCTCTCAGTGGTAGTGGTCGTGGACCCTGAGCTCTACATCCCTCCGCTGCTTGCAACCATGCCCATGTACTTTGCCAAGACCAGCCCTGTCTATAATCCCATCATCTACTTCCTCTGCAACAAACAGGTAAGCAGCTAAAGTGTGGAGCTGAGATGCAAAGGCTGAGTGTGAACCAAGATTCGCACAAGAAATACAGAGGCCTATTTGCATGTCATGCCTGTGAAACGGGCTCATATATTTCCTGACAGGGGGATTATGTTTTTTTTTTTTTTTTATGTCCCACAGTTCCGCGATTCCACCCTGGAGGTGCTGTCGTGTGGACGATACATTCCCCATGGACCCACTAGTGTCAGCATCAACATGCATACCTTGAACAGGAGGAGCCATGTGATCCCCTTCAACAGGAACGTCAACATGCAATGCAGGGTTTTGCCTCTGTGACTGTCTCCGCTGTCGAATGTCGGTGCCTCGACGTGGACACAGATCTAAACATCCACAGGCTCTTGTCTCACAGAGACGTCTTCGATGTGTCAACGAGCACAGAGTCAGCTCAGAGACTAACAGCTGCTGTTCTTGAGGTGGAGAGAATAAAGGAGAAAACTCTGGAGTAATGCAATTCAATACAATATTAAATAGATAGATAGATTGATACATAGAAGGCCAGATGGACAGACAGACAGACGGAAGGGCGGACAGACTGATATAGATGGATGAATGGATGGATGGACCATAGATAGATAGATAGACAGATAGATAGATGGACTTACAGAGTGACATATAGATTGACAGACAACAGAGGGACGGACGGATGGACAGACGGCCAGTAGATAAATAGATAGATAGATAGATAGATGTATTGAACTGCATTAAACTGCAGGGTGTTCTAGTATTTATTGTCCATTGCTTTTTTCTAGACCAATCAGAATGATCATTAAGATGGTTTTATTTCTGTGATTTGCTTCGATCAATCAACTATAAACTTTTTCATATCGATGTTTGCATATCTTTGTGCATGTGGAAAAAAGAAGGGAGTAAGCAAAACTCTGACTGAAATGAATGTTTGTATTTCTTTCATCTCTGTGAACTTTTTAAGGAGCCTGCACACAAGAGAGGGAGTCAAACCTTTGATTTGTTGTTCGTAAATAAAATGCACTGGACCTGTATTAGTGTAGCGTGAGTGAAGAGAGTTCCGACTCTCAGAAAGCCACTTGGGTGATTAACAGTTTCAAGGAGCTGGGTAATGAAATATTGATTCACACGTACAGAGGAGTGTGCAACCATTTTTATATCACAAGGAGTTTTTCTGGGAGCGAGTGCTGGGATTTTTATTGTAAGATATGCCGCACAGCGCCTCCTACTATGTAACAACATTGTGCAAATGTTGATTTAAAAATTAGAGTAAACAGTAACCAGCTCCACATCCTTTGACTTATTTCTGTTTTAGTCTTTTTCCAACATTTCCAGACTTCTGCTGCACAAAACCCAACATTTCAGCACTGCGGTGAATTGTATATAGGTTTCATTTAGCTTATAAACAGATGTATGAATGCAGGAGTTACGTCTAAAAATTGTATTTTCAGCTGCAGAGAAACAACAATATGCTATTGTTTATAACACAAAATCAGATTAGAAAAGCAGGATATAAGCGCGCGCTTGTCAAGCAACATGTATTTTACCGATGTTGATTCAGTGAGACAGTAAAACATTTTTCTCGGTAACCTGCTCTGTGCTCTGCATGGTGATATGCTCTGTGCTTTTCAATCTTCGCCGACAGTTCAGAGGGGGATTAAACAGTTCGGGGAATGATGACATAATGACACAGTCTGTGGACCTGAATCCAACCCGTCACGTCGACTCTCACATGGCACACGCCACCGCCCGCACTGAGTCACCACAGCCGACACTAACACGCGTCAGTGGATTAGGAGGAAGAGACAGGATGCACTGAAAGAGAATTTGATTGATTTATGAACTGTTGATTTAGCACCTGGGATTAATATTTTTTTAATGATTGTTTATTTTATTGTGATTTACTATATGGTATTGCTTTGATTTTAGTTGGCAATTTTAATTAACCATGTTTTAACCATGATGTTACTTTTGACGATAAGAGAATAAACATTTGCAGTAAGATCATTGAATCTGACAATATTTGAATTCTTTTATTAAAAGGACCAAAACATTTTCACATATCAAACTGTCACTTGGTTGTTCCACACATCTTTCACTTTACATTACAATACAATTAGTAACTAGAGATTTCTCATGACTTTGTTTAATTTGTATGTTGTAGGATTGCAATCGGTGCCCATGTTGGACTAAAGTCATTATGTAAAATATATCAAGTTTTTTGGATTCATTAGTGTGTGTTGGGAGAAAATAAAAATAAAACATGTCTGGTTGAATTTTGTAATAACTTTTTATCTGGTCCTGTACCCTCCATCTTGTTTCACCTGCTTGATGGGAATATTTTCGATGAGGGTCAAATTCTAAATACGGCATTTTTCATTTGCAACTCCCCCTTTGTTCCATTATTTCTATTTCAACAAGTTGCTTGATGTGTTCTCTCCGTTTACCACGTCCTAAAATATTCACAGTTATCTGTTGCCGCTGTGAAGATCGAGACTTTACCGCAGCTGTCCTCTCCAGACCTTCCTGTTTATGTCGTTTGAGAGACATTTGATCAGTTTAATATGTAGGCTGGTCAGGAGAAAGACGTATTGTGTTGATCTAATCCCAGATTTGGCATAGTCCATAAGCTTTCAGATCTGAAGCAAAGAGCATTTCACACTTTATCTCCAAACAGGATTACACAATGTCATGCTATAATCCAGCAGCATGGCTCCCCTTATTTCCTGAGCCAATTCAAGAACTCCCAAGTCATCCGTCTGGCATAGCTAATGCAGAGCTTTTAACCTTTGTGTGGTGCTGTATTAAATGAAATGGATAGCTGTAGAGTTCACAAACACACACACATCAACTATAGGTTCATCCCATCATCATTACTGCATTTGAAAAAGTTGGATATCAGGGTTGAGAAAATAGTGACATTTCAGCTTTTCCTTGATCAGCCATCCGTCCTTTCCATTCGTCTCTGCTGTGAATACACAGCACAGTTTTTAATGAATGTGAACAGTGAGGACTCCCAGGTGGCCGCTGGCGCTGCGGGGTGATAATGAAAAGGGCGGATGCTTCGGCGTAACTTGTCCAGGCTCAGGGTTCACTCATTAATCTCAGTCGCTCAGCGGAGAATCACACAGCTCATTGTGTATTTGGTGTGCGTGTGAAGATACAGAACTAAACATGTCGACTCTCTGAACTCAGAGATGAGAGCTAAACCTGCGCCTGCACGGGACTTTGGGAACAACACCATTTGGGAGGAATACGTGGACATCAGCTTTGTGGTGGCCAACAGCTTGGTGCTGTTGATGACCTCTGTGGTTGGAGTCGCTGCCAACATTTTTGTGATACTGGCGGTCTATCACCAAAAGTCCCTGCAAACTTCGAACAATGCGCTGGTGGTGAATCTTGCGATCATAGACAGCCTGCGGTGTGTAATGGACTGCCCCTTTCTCTTGACCATCGTTGTGGCTGTGCATCGGTACGGACACGTGGACGAGACGCTCTGCGATGCTCAAGTGGCCTCTTTCTCTTTCTGCTGCTGTATCCAGCTGTTAACACTGGCATGCATCAGTGCAGAAAGGTACCAGGCCATTGCACAGCCCTTCAAAATACGCCAGCGAGGAAAACGGATCAGAGTGCTGATTCCTCTCACGTGGGCCGTGGCGATTGTGGTGGCTGTTTACTGTCTCATATTTGTCAAGGACTCACCGGTGCACGCAAGGTGCAAAGGATTACAGAGAGACATGTTAGCCTCCTATGACAGCTTTGGACTTTACATGCTGTTCCCACTGTGGGCCGCCTGCTTCGCTCTTATCATTGGATTCTATGCTGGCATATTTGCCATTGTGAGGTCGCACAATCGCAAAGTATTCGACAAAGGTACTTTTCCACTCCCTAAGAAAGAAAAAACAGAGGATAAACAAAAGACGGAAGAAACCACGATTGTGGAAAATGGAAAGTCTGAGCAAAAGCAGACCTCTTCACCTGCTGCCCCGGTTGAGCCGGTGACTAAAGCTGAAGTGTGTTCATCAAAGATGGATTATTCAACTGCTCCACTGACCCCAATAAAACCTGCACAAAGTGTGTCTGGTTCAGAGAAAGAATTGAAGAACACTGTGGAGATAACAGACTTGGAAACAGAACAACCGTGCCCTCCTGCAAAGCAGGTTGGAGTGCGACTGCAGACTGAAGAGAAACCATTTAAAACAGAGCAGTCCAACCCCTGTGCCACGAGAGTGGAGGCAAAACCATCAAATAGAGGTGCCGCTGTTAGTGTTAAGAGCTCAACTGCAGAGCCCCAGAAGGTGTCAGGCAAATTTAACACGGAAAACCAAACCGAAGAGAAAGTGAAAACTGACAAGGCACCCACTGAAATGACAGGAACCAGCCCCCGTGTTCCTTGCTCAGAAGATCCTGAATCTATTGCTGTTTTACAGATTAAACCGAAACAGGGCGAGGACAGAAGTGGAGGACAAACCCCGGCTGTCACAGTAGATCAAGTGTCTTCATTACCTCCAGTCGCAGGTAACGCTCCAGAAACAGAGGCTCCCAACATTGAGATAGAAGGTGCTGTTTGCATGATGCCTTCAAAAGAGGGTAAAGAGAGAGCGAACAAAAGGAAGGAAAGCAAAATGGCGAAGCGTGCTGGTTACATAATTGTAACCTTTCTCTTGTTCTGGCTGCCGCTGATCACAACTATCCTGGTGAATTTAGTCGTTCCCAAAAACAAGAATACACCGGTGAGTTATCACAGAAGCACGGATGCAATGTTACAAGCATTTAGTAAAAAGCTGTGACATCACATTTAGGACCAAAAGAAACAAGCGAGTGTGAAGTAGAGATGTGAAGTGTGAAGTATTTGTCGTTGCGTGTGTGTGTGGGTGTGTTTGTGTGTTTAATGACTGACAGCCTTTACAGTCTTTCTGAATGATCTGTTACATTTTCTTTTTCATCCTCTTCTTTTCCAGATAAACATCATGCAGGATGTGGAGATCCTGTCAGTGTCTGTTTCCTGTGTAACGTCACTGACCGACCCCATAATATACGCTGCAGTGAACCCGCAGTTTCGCACAGAATTTGACAGAATAAGAAATAAGGTTAAAGCCACGCTCACCGCTCAGTGACACCAGACCAAAGGACCGGTCAATATTCATAACTCAAAATTGGTCTAATCATTGTGTTCCAATCTTAATTAAATTAAATGTCACGCACCCAAAGTGTGATTTGTATTTAGGTATATAGGAGGTTTATTATGTTATATGGCGCTGTGTTAGCTCCGATTTTATGCAGGCTGACTTCTCAGCAATCACTTAACACTGCAGAGCTGAGGCGCTGCATGCTGTGAGACGCAGCCTGGACCAATGCAATCAGCGCAGCGGGGCGGAGGCTGCCGTGTTTTTCCGTCAAACAGCCCGGTGAGGCCTGTGCGCCTGTCTCCAGAGACCCTACAGCCTGGACCCACCACTGGGCCAGTCAGGTCCTCACATGTCCTCCAGCATCACCTAATTAACATCCTATCTCCGCCATTAGTGATGCTGTTTGAGCAATCAGGAGACAAACGTTATGAAATCGACCTAATTGTGTTTTAGTATAAAAAAAAGAGAAAAGACATGGCTCATTAAGGGGATGTTTCAGTAGAGCTACAGTATTTATTCTATCCACTCAACCAAATGCACAATGTGTGATTATTCGTCTTTCCTTACCCCTTTATATATGTACCCCATGACAAGGTTTGTATTTCATTAAAAGCAAAGTGTTGCAGAATTTACATAACATACCAGGCTCGTTGTGATTTCCATTCTCCATTTTCCAATTTTTACTGACAAACCTCCGACAAGAAGAAGAGACATACTTTTAATAAAACAGAATTCTGCAATGACAGCATGCAAATCCTTAATTCAACCAGGTAACAGACAGAAAGAGAATGCCAACAACTGTCAACTAAATCTAGAAATTAGAGGAGCCAACTTCAAATGCAGTTGATAAAGTTCTGAGATATTTACAATATGAAAAATGTACAAAATGGCCCTTTGACACACTGCGACCTTGCCTTTGAGTGCGGTGATATAACAGGAAATCAGTGGAATTGATGGTCAACCCTCTTTCATTTGGATTCCCAGGTCAATACTATGTGGGTCCACATTAGGGTTAGTATTAGTTAAGTGTTGCAAAGAACATTCACTTACATCTCTACCTTGTAACCTAACTAATATGTACCCTGTTTTTTTCATTGATGACAATGGCTTCGACATTTAGATTCACATCAGAATGTCAAATATGTAAGCTAACACATATTTTGTTTTTGACTTTCACTTGCACATTTCACAAACATGTCAGGATGGGTAGCATATTTTACTCATCAAGCGATGACATGGACATGTTAACGAGTCAGTTAATGAATATTCATAACGGTTATTCATTCCTGTGGATTCATGATTTCTGCATTTACAACAGTGAGGGGACGATTAGAAACCAGTCAATTCGGGTTTTTCGGAAAAACAATCTATATAACTGGGTGCTAACCGAAGTGAAAGTGCACATAGATTGTTTGAATATTCACAAATATGGCCCCTGGGTAATGAACATGTGCTTTGTCAATTAAGGTCACCAAGAATGACCTTGAAACAACATCTTTTCCTTCTCTGAATCAGAAGACAACAAATACACCAACATTACATATTCAAAAATAAAGTTTTTTTTCTCAGTATGTTTAGGCAACAACAAAAAAACAAACACGCAATCCTCAAAACCCTTCCTCGCTCTTCTGTGCTTAATGTAGCAAGATCTGCTGGTCGCTTTTATTCCAAGGCAGCCGTCCACATCATTTTAATACCATGCAGAGTTTGACATCAGATGAGATCACTACTTCAAAAACACCCCCCTCCCCCCTCTGCTAATCTTATAATCCCTCTAGATTATGGCAGGTTGATGCTCGGTGGTCCCTCTCCTCAGCATCTGGTTCTCCTCGAGACCAGTTAGCTGATAAGATAAGCGTGACATCTACAAGGCAGATACTCGGACAATGTTGCTCTGAGAGTACGCGATGGCGGTTGTGGAGCCGTCCCCGTCCGATGAGGTCATCACCGGGGCAGACAGGCGGACCATGGAGGGAGTGATGTAAGCTTCGTCACATTTCAAGGGCACAGTACCGTCGAGTTTGGCATTCAGGCAGGAGCGGCTGCAGGAGGGAGCACAGGATGAAAGAGGGTGAGAGGCCTGACCTTGTGAATGTATTACACAAAGCCTGCATCACACAGAGTCCTTCCAGAGCTTCTATTTTCTAATAAATCCACACTCAGGAAACAGGCCTTCTTCACAAAGAGGGAAAGTAAAAAATTTGCGCTTGTTGCTCATTAAGGTATATTTCAGTTTTCAAAGTGGACTGCAGTTATTTCCCTTTAAAGTGATTTCTCTATAGAGGCAGTAAAAACTGCTTTTTGTTGCACGAAAACACATTTAATTTTAGGTTTCCTTTTAATTGCATGTTAACTCAATGGAAATTATAAGGTTTAATGGTTAGTAATGAAATATAGCAACAACACGCAAATCCAGTAAGAAAATCTTTTGATGGTTGCTGGATCAACAAAACATCCCGAAATTGTTTGGAAATGAGAAAATCTGGGCACGCCCACAAGTTCCAGTGAAAGGAGTCGAGTTCTCAACCAAATTATGAAATAAAATTGTTTTCTCTAAAGTGTAATGTGCTATAAATAATTCATAATAATAATAATAATAACCACATTTACCCATAAACCCCTTGTGATATTTAGAAACACGGCTACTTCATGTATTATGTGTCCATATCTTTTTGATATTCAGCTTCGATAATTCTGCAGCCCAATAAAATTGAGGGGAATTTCATCAGCGCTGCTAACAGTTGAAAAATATTGCACGCGGCAGCGACCCCTCTTCGAAGCCACAGTGTCCTCGCTGCACTGAATAATCCACAGAAAAAGCTTTCAACAGTTTACACAGAGATTAGGGACTATAACTTCAGCAGAAAGTCGTTCTGAAAAATGAAATTTATTCACAGTGCTGTGGAAACTCCAGAGTGATGTGAACACTGTCCCTGGAAGGATGTGTTGTTTATAACTTTTACATCAATCATCGTCAACAAAACTCTCAATGGCAGATACAGAGGCTATAATAAAAACGAAACTTTCCACTGTTACACCAGTCGGTTTATCTGCAGAGCTACTTTGAGGGACTGGCCATTTAAGAGGGTATGAAACAGATATGAAATGCTTGTTTGTTTTTGCCTTTAATGTCCCTGCATGGAATCAACTAAGTTTAGCTTGTCTTATCTTACAGGAGCAAGAGAATTTAATATGAGAGAGAACAGACGTAGATGTGTAAAGGGGCAAAAGGAGAGAAAGAGGCCGCCCACCTGTTGACCACTGGCCTCTCTCTGATCTGGATGGTGCTGAGCTCCTGGTTGTTTGTGCTGGGCAGGCTGAAGCTGCTCTTCTTCCTGTTTCGTCGCGAGCAGCACGAGCTGAGTCTGTGCGGCGACGACGACAGCGAGGAGTTGCGGGACCCTGACTTGTTCATCGTGGAGATCTCCACGCAGTTGGCCTGGAACGTCTGCTCGTCCACAAACTCGTGGTTCTGTGGAGGGAAGGCAGTGAGGGGAAATCTGGATTTGATGATGCCCATGAGTCACTCTATTACATCAGCGATCGGGTCCGTTAAATAATGAGTAAAGATGTTTCACGGCAGAGACGCAGCAGACTAAGCAGAATCCAAAGCGAAATTGTGTAATAATTGGAAAATGAATCATCAAGGGAATTGGAAAATATTGGCCCAGATGTCCACATTAAGTGCCATCTGTGAAAACATTCACAACTGTTATCCCTGTGACAAATGAGCGTGACGTGAAGGTCAGCCTCCAAGGATGTCTCCGACTCTGCCGGCAGGTGGCAGAGTGACACCGCGTACAAGCCGATGCCAGGCCCCGAGTCGTGCCTCCTTTTTCTTACACCTTCCCTCTGTCACTTCTGCTCTCCTCTCTGCCATCTATAATGCACGTCACGAGAGGCCTGATGTACACATGCTTCACTGCCATCTGAATGGCATGAAGCCTTTATGGAGCTTTTCCCAGACGACAGGAGAGCCTTTTACTTGGGGGAGGATGATCTGTGGTGAGGAACACTGATTTACTGTCCACACAGGGTTTAGAGCTACAAGTGTAAAACTTGAGTAATGGCCGAGCAGTAAAGAGACTCTTACTTCTCTAAATTATGGATAGTGTAAAATGAAGTGTGCTGGTTTGTTGGGAGGAAATAATGTTACTGACTGGCAGTCATGTTATCTTTAGCATGTTGCTGGCGAGGGGACTCAACATTTCCCAGCCCCATTTAGAGCTATTTTTAACTTGCATGAAATAGATTCTGCAGTTTGTGCATGAAAGAAGGAACTTACTTTGTTTCTATTTGCAAAACATGGTAACAGGCTGACACCGCTGGTGATACAGCACAAACTGTCACGGTAATGGAACACTACATAAGAGGAGTTACTTTTTACGGTGAGCCATTGCACGATAGTAGAAAGGTTTTAATTCATGAAATAAAACAAAAATTTGAAGAGAGGAGATTTTTACCGTGGTTTTCTCCAGGCAGTGCAACAGATGATGGTGCTGGATCTCAAAGGGAGGACCCGCAGCCTTCGCCACCAGGGCTTTTCCTGCCTCCTTGGAGGCCTTGGAACACACAAAGGGGAAAAGGAAAAAGTCAGTGAGCGGGCTCAGACTCTTCATGGAAAGAGAGTGTCAGGCAACGGCTAGGTGATGTAGTGGAGAGTACGAAAAGCAGAGGGTTGAAATGCTGATCTGTAGCACAGCAGCCAATCTACTGAGAACCTGGTGAGATGGGGACGTTTTAGAGATGCATAGATACACTGACTGATTACAACATGTTTCACGGATGGACTTGCTTATTTCATTCTTTCGCCGATTTAGGTGAGAAGGACCAGAGAAGTCAAATTATAACTGAACTCATTTCAGTGCAACAGCAGTGGCAAACCTAGACACAGATCGAACAGACCGCACCAAACACAGCACAGATTCCGGAACAAGATCACACCACACAATTTGATGAAGCTCTGCACGGCTCTGGGATGGAAGGTATGTCGTGTTAGTCTGCACTACAACCTGGATGAAATCTAGAAATAACACACGGAACACACAGCAGATCAGAAACAGAGTTCAGAGGAGATGCAGGCCGAGCCGACAGCCTCCATGGGCGACCAACTGTCCAGGAAGCCCTTGGTTCCCTCCTTCCCCTCCAAACCCTGTTGGACAGACATGCAGAGCTAGGTCATGAGTCAGTGTGACTGTAATGGCTGCGCTCCACCAGAAGGCGAGTATGCCTGCCTGGCCCTCCTGCTGTATGGACAGAGAGAGAGAGTGTTGACGAAGGATGTCGATGCTGCGGCTGAGAGGTGTGATGTAAGGGAGAGGACGATCACACTGAAGCACTGGAATGACAGCAGCCCCCCTGGGTTACAGCATGATAAGCACCCCCTCCCCCTGTGCGTGGTGGCATGGACCCCCGAGCAGAGCAGCATGCAGACGTCAGCGAGGCCCCGGTCAGTCAGCCCCCAAGCCGCTGCTTGGCCCCGTTACCTCCTTCAGTGAGTTGATCAGGACCCCATTTTGTTTGTAGCGCATATAGGCATTAGTGCCTCGAATCTTCGCAGCACGGATTTTAGCAAGCCGCGATTTCTGTTTAAACAAACAGACCTCTGTTTTAGCCTCTGACGCTTTGCTGTCACACTAATTGGCTCTGTCCCCCCCCCCCCCCCCGGCTGCCACAGTATTTAGTAGGGAGAGGCTTTGCTGAAATCTACCATTAGGAAATTCTGCATTGACAAACACTTTCAGAGAGAAATGCACATATTGCCGTTGAAAAGCTGCTGACTCAAAACTCTGAAGATCATTTGTTTAGTCATTGTCACTCCTTTCTTATTTCCTCCCCACTGAAATATACCCAAAGCAAGTCTAGCTCACCCAAAACAGACATACACAGAAGCACAATAAAAGATTATTATTCTGGGAGATAGCGTTTGCCCTGTCATTCTGTTGCGTGGGGATAAGACAGAGACAGAGGAGAGGGGCAGATAGATGCAAAATAAGGAGAGATAGCGAGAAACAGGAAGAGAGCGGCAGAGTAAGGGCGAGAGTCAGTACCCTTTGGGCTCGTCGCTTCTCCGCCCGCTGGCTTTGGTGGTAGATGCGGCTGAAGTTTGACACTATGACAGGGACAGGCAGGGCGATGACCAGCACCCCACTCAGAGAGCAGATGGACCCAAACACCTTCCCCACGATTGTTTTTGGCACCATGTCACCGTAGCTGAAACACAGAAAATAGACACGCAGTGAGCACAGCAGCTAGAATAACAAGGAGAGGACACATTCTTTTGAAAGAAGCCGCTCCGGAGGCTTATTTTATCATGTTAAGTTGTTGTGTGTTTAAAGTTATTTTTAATATGTCTTGAAATACTTGCACTGACCTTGGATTATTTAACAACTTCAAATACAAAGTTGCACATCTGAAGTGGGTGAGGAATAAATAGGACTTCTGTGAAGTCTCTTCCACCTGGCCTACTTTCTTGATGCCATCGTGATGATGCTTTTTTTTCCTCCAAAGCCTGTTTCATATATAATTACACACCTGCTGGCACTGGCTAATGCTTTCACGTTGTGACCGAACGTGGTACATGTCCCCCGTGACCCTCCGTTAGCCAAACAGCTTGTGAAAGATACAGGGAGCAGCATCACGTCGAGTAGAAGCAAGAAGGGGGAAGAGAACAGTGTAGTGCTGAACCCTGAAGGGATCATTTAGGTGTGTGTGCCTTTTGTTCTTCTCTCATCATAATGGCCCTTGAATATTGAATTGCAACGAGACCACATTAGAACAATTCATGTTGAAAGATAAAAAGCTCTTTGGAAATGTTTGCACCACCTGCAAATGTTGAACAGGCTACATTCAGCATGAAAAGATGAATGGTTGAATGTGTCATATGAGACTGAATCATCTCCATTAACGGGATTCATTTGCCTGTCTCCTCTCGGGCGTTCAGACCCGTCTGTGCTTGAGCTAAAGCTAAAATCAAACTGTCTTCACGATCTTCCGTTCTTTGCATCAGAAGACATCTCCAGAGACACTTACCAGGTATTACAACCTTGACTAGCGCGCTAAACATTCACATTCAAACACTAAAACTCTCACACAGAGAGATAATTATCATTCGACATCATAAAAGAAAAAAAACACAAAGGCAGCAAGTTCGGATTTCTCTGAGGCACAAGCCTGCAAATTATACACACAAATCAAGTGAAGATATCCTGCGTGTTCATGGATAGCCCTCTACTGGTTAGGCGGCACTGGGTTTTCAAAACAGGTGGAAAGGAATGATTGAGCATGTGTATTTTCTCTTTCTTCTAAACATCCCTGTACGCGCCGGAGAAGACCATGCAGTCCTCAGGATTGCAGGTGTGTGAGATGAATGATCGAGACCCTAATCCGCAAATGACCTGAGAAGACCATTACCTCCGGAGAGTAAGATGAATGTAGGTAGGAAGGGACATCAGCATTGCTCAGTGGCTGTGACAGCAGATCTCTCAAGTGTGGCGGGGTAATGTGAATGTATCGCTACACGGGAGGTTGACTATTTCATAAATGAAGTTGTCTAATGCCCACGGCCGTCTGCTTGAGTCATTAGCCCCCGGTTCCTATCACGTCGGGCCGAAACAGCCTGGGTTTTTACAGAGCTCGGGCGGGAAGATGTAAAAGTGGACATTTTAATATCACGCTCGATGGGACCCCATGTACAACAGTTTGCTTTCAAGTTGAGTATTCTCACACGGATGTCGTTAGCTTCACAGTTCATTACAGGTCAAGTCGTATTCGTGCGAAATCACAGACGAAGCCGAACGCCAGGGGTCAATTACAAATTCTGAAAGTACTGTTGATAGCCTAATAAGAGATCCACATAAACATGCAGGGCTGCATTGCCTCGTAGAAATGTGACTGCTCAAGTGTGCTTTAATCCGATGGGTTGAGAAAATAAGTCTGAACAGTCAACTGTGGAAAACAATGTATTGCAGTTCTTCCGGCGAGCAGGTGAAAAAAAAAGAGGAGCAAGAGCACTCTGGAGAGGGGCACTAACAGTGATGGATTGTTCATAAGGGGGAAGCTGAGATACACAAAGCTCTGCCTCCTGGATGATGGCAGCGGTAGGAATTAACAGCGCCGAGAGATTAAAGTAATGTTCCTGCTTTGTTCTTGTTGTCTCCGACTACCAGGTACCCACGTTCGCTACCCTGAGCTGACATGGGAGAGACACAAAGATGGATGGCCAGATCTTTATCCACCCTGCAGAGGAGGAAGAGGGGTGTCGGAATGACTGAGTATCAATTCCCCAGTTCCACCCACCTGAAACCATACTGTGCTCGCACTCGTGCCGCTCTTAAAAACAGCGCATCCTGTGTGGAATACGGTGCGATGACAGCATTGCAGATGAAGCCCAGCGCAGTGAGAGAGAGAGAGAGAGAGAGAGAGAGAGAGAGAGAGTGGGGGTTCGCCTCAGACATTGTAGGAGAAATGTCAAGACTAAAGAATATTTGAATTCCAGAAACGGGAAATGAATGTCCCCCGTCCGGCTTGGATAATAGACCAATAAAACATTAATGAGTCCCTGTATCAACCTGCGTGGCAGAGTTTGTGCAGCTGACCTTAAAAGCGGTGCGGTGTTCCATCAGGAGGTGGTCGGAGACAGATTTCTGTACATGACCTCACCGCCTCACAGCGAGCACCGACACCAAAAGACAAGGACACGCCCAAGACCCGTACATAGTGTGTGTGTGTGTGTGTGTGTGTGGATGTGCCTGTGTGCATGCCCGTGTGTGTGTTGTGTAAGGGTAATGTGTGCTCATGTAATGTGTGTGTGTGTGTGTGTGTGTGTGTGTGTGTGTGTGTGTGTGTGTGTCTGTGTGTGTGTGTGTGGGTGTGTGTTGCAGTGTGTTAATAGGCGTTTAAGCCATGTGTACATGTGCGTGTGTGTACATGGGCATATATGATGTGTGTGTGTGTGTGTGTGTGTGTGTGCCTCTGGGATGTGTGCTTGTGTAATGTGTGACTTTGTGTGGGAAGGCCTTTAATTTGACATCTACTTAAACCAAACCCTCTTCCCAAAAAAGCAATCTTGTTCCCTAATTGTCTTGCAGAAGCCTGAGTCTGAAATCTGATCAGCCATCTGGTTCGAGGGAACGGACAAAAAGACACACACATATCTGGATGACTTAACGTACATTTAATTTGTTTTATTCACTTTCTAAGAGAAAGGACAAATTTCTTCTTTATTTTTTTCCCAATCAAACAAAATATTTTCAGGCGATATGAGAATTAAGTGTAAAGACCTGATCTTTTCATGGTCACCAGAGCTGCTACACCTACTGCACACAGACAAACCAGCCCACTGAAGTGTTTGGAGGTTGGCAGGAGACAAACCTCTCTAAAGGGAGAACAAGCTCAAGTTTTTGATGTAATCATAGAGGTCTGAAGTAAGTCCCGCTGTGCCACCGACTCACCCGCCTGCCAGTGGAGATCATCGCCAACAGCTTAGCAGTGCTGACAATTAGGATCCAAGAAGGATTGTGGCAGATCTTTCAGCTGAGAGGGCTTTGTCAACAGCGTTCAAATCCAATCATCCACTGGCACCTCTGTCATGGGGACTTCTAGCTTCCTCTTCCTGGGATTTACGGTGAAATCGCCTCTTGCGGAAATATCTCTAGTAAAGTGCATTTACAAAGCCAAAGGGAAAGATGGATGCTGGCAGTGTTCAATTCCACTGATGCAAGCGATCAAGGTCAAGGTGTTCAAATAAAAACAAATCCTGTGATGAAGGAGCTAAAGCTGCCAGGCTGCAATGAACCTTCCCATTTAATTCATCATGGGAAAGGCATTAAATCTCTATTTCATCAAACTTCACTTTGATATACTCCTCTGATGTTTCAATGAGAAGCAATGGAATGAAACTAATTTGATTAATACATTAAGCATTTTGACTCATCAGCTGATTGGGATGGAGATGAATTAAGCGCACTGTCCCATCTCAATGCACCATCTACACGCCTTGTTTCATGGCTGTAATTACTGAAGGGCCTGCAATCTCATAATCTGAATCTGAAAATGAATTTCAATCTCAGCTTGTTCCATGAGACTGGTTTACTTTCACATCCCATCTCAGGGTTTGTCTCTTATCCTCTGGGGAACTGTCCTGAGACACAGCCGTTGGCCTCACTGGCCACTGTTAGGTCACGGTGAACTTACAAGGCGATGATCATTGAGATAGTAAAACAAGACATTCATTTAAAAAATCTATTTATTAAGAACAAAATGTCAAGGTCAACACATTTAAATCTGACCAAGAATTAGTGTTGTTATTTTTTTTTATCCAAAAGATAATGAATTCAAACCTGCTTGCAGCATCAAGTATCCACAGCTTGTCTTTGATAATTCTGTGAATGCATGGTTTTCTGTTTGACCTTGACCAAACACACAAAGCTCCCCATCAGGGCTCTCTGAGGTAATTCACTCGTTCAGTTTCACACTTCAATGACTTCCACCGCACAGACAATCCTTCAAAACCTACGAGACTGAAATCTGTCAATTATCCTGAAACTCTGATACCGTCACTTACTGTACCAATCAAAAGTTGATAATGACACAGAGGGGCATTAAAATCGTGCCGGGACACGGGACGAAGGAAAGGTCGGGAAGTATCAGATACTATATCAGCAGAGGTGACACCTGAGTCGGGGCGTGATGTGAAACTTAAAGCTACTGCAAAGCAGCAAAGAGTGTCCGAGTGGACACAACATTAAAATCTTATCTAGATACAGGCTTGACAAAGAGGCGATGAAGCCTTACGCTGACCAGCCGAGAAAGGCTCCATTTATTACAAGCCATGACAAGGAGCAAATGGAGCAATGCTCCTCGACAATACGATTCCCTGTACCTTCTCCACAAGGCTGAGAGAACACAGTATTCATCCTTGCTGACAGTTAAATAATAGATGTACCACAAAAATGTAATTTTCTTCCTGAACTCCATCATGCTCGTACAACTATGAATTTAGAATCTCAAGAAAATGGATTATACTGCCTGCATGTCACAGAGGCATACTAATATGAGTGACATTATGATATACATTTTTCTGGGGTGCATTTGTGAAGACCACAAGATTTATAGAGTACTGCAGGAGAGGTCTTGAGGGATGTCATATTAAGAGCCTTCATAAAAAATTTAGTTCATAAAAACAAGAAGGGCTATATGATCATTCTTTTCTGTGCCAGGAGGATTTATGAATCTGACCACCAAGAACAAAAAGAGAAATGCTGCAAACAGAGAACACTGCATTTACACATAAACAAGAGTAAGTGACGTTTAGTTGAATAAAGGAAAACACTCACCGTGTGCTATATACTGTATTTATATTATTGATGAACCAACTGTAAATCTGTTTCGTGTTATGGTCGGCATGTTAAAATATTAAGTACATTCTCTACCGTGAACACACTGTAAAACAGAGAAAAGACATTTTTGTTATGCCGGGGAGACTGGCAGCTTCACTGGTTTCATACACCCTGCAAGATTTTTTCCAATGCAGTGGCTCAACGAGCACGTACGAACCACTGCAATGCAATCCTCAGGGAGGTATACCAGGAGCTTTCTGAATCAGGGGCACAATAAATGAACATGATCTCCAACATGATCCCTAAACACCAAGTATCATTCCTGATGTTTGGCACTGCATCTCTGGCTACAGGCCCAGGGGCACAACATCCCAAATGCAGCCCCTCTCGGGTTTGGACACCGAGGACTGATGGGATTAAGAGTGTGTGGGCTGATAGGACTCTGCTCCGATGCTATCCCCCCAGATACACATCATTATAGATGGGGGAATCCCACAGGCGCTGGGATTAGCCCGCTAGACTTTCACTGCAGGTGATAAGGGAGAGGAGGAGAAGCTGGCAGAACTACACAACATAATGGGGAGATGGGAAAGCAGAGATAGGAGGGGAGCCAGCGGACCGCACTGCCTGGTGTAATGCGTGTGGTAGGAAACACAGAAGGCTTGAGCATGAGTGACTGCGAACAATAGCTACAGGGAAGGACAACTTCGAGATAGGGGAACTTCACCAACTCTGGGAGAAGAAAACAAAAAATGGGGTGCATTGTTCTGACTGGATGTTGAAATGTAATAAGATGAAGTGTGGTGCAGATGGGAGAACTCGTTTTTTTTCTTTTATGCTTTCCATGATCCAACGGAGATCTCGTCTCTGGAGATTTGCCAAAGGCACCGGGCAGAGCTGAAGGTTGGCACGTGACACACGTTACATGTCAGTCGGTGTTAAAAGGATGTAAATGACGACTCTCTGGTGCAGCGATGTCAACGTGGTTTTGATCTTCCACTCGAGCGTTCACCCAGGAATCTCGGCCACTGCACATAACCAATAAGGACAGTGAAATTCCTTTCATTTAGCTATGCAGATACAGATGGACCATATAGAATAATCCCGTATCCACGTATAGCTCGAGCAAAGGCACCTCAGTTCTATCTCTCTCTCTCTCTCTCTCTCTCTCTCTCGCTCACATATCAAACATGTATTCCCTCAGCACTCAAAATCCCAGCTTAACCCTCACCCTACGATAACCAGGCGGCTAGTTATCACCGCGGCTTTGACATTAGCATGCACGCCCTCTCGCGTTTGGAAGATCTTCTTAAGAGTCAGGGATGATAAAAAGCTTTCCTCTCTACTGCTCTTCCATTCCTGACTTTGACTCACCCTTCCTCTGCCTGGACCTGCCCGCCTCTAACTATGAGTTGGAGATGAAACGCTTCATTTCGCTTTCTTTTTCTCCCCATTTTCTATTATCATGCAGTGAGCCGCCCTGCTTGACATTTCTCTTTTCTTCTGCTCTTCTACTGTCTCAGTCTACACCTGCTGACTCTTGAAAAACAACTGCTGTCCCACGCAAAAAAGTAGCCCTGTTTCAGCGCTCTTATATGCGAAGTCACATCTACTTTGGCTTTTCATTGTCATGATTACTAACTATTCCTTGTGGCAATTTCTCTTAACTTCTGAATGAATGGCCTATCAGTATTACAGTAAGTTTAAGAGGGGTTAAGTTTCCACATGGAAGCCTAAAATAGCATGCTTTCCTGCAAACACACAAATGTGAGAAAAAGAAACTGCTCATGCCAGTGGGAGGTGTGGACGGGGCGAGCCTTGAATCGGGCAGGGGCGAGATGAAAGCAGAGTAAACCCAGTCAAACATTGTTTAAAGTCTGATTTGTCATTCCATGTGTAGATTTCTGCCCGTCCTCCTTATATTACTTTAGAAAGCCAGGGGCTAAAAATATATTCCCACAATATCAGAATAATACTTTGATAATGCAATTACACTGCTTTGTGGCTGAATAGGGAGGGCAAAGGAACATGAAAGTGGGTTCAGGAGCACGAAGGGGTGCCGGAGCTATGGATTATGAGAGAAGTTGATAAAGAAATTAAATCATCAGACACTCAAGCGATTATGCTAATGAACACATTCCATATTCATCACTGTTTAATCTGGAAGTGCCGAGGCATTTTCTTTAACACCAAAGGCTTAGATTGATAAGGGGCTGAGTTGCAGTACGTCACCTATGGCACGTGGAGGACTGAGGTGGGGTTAACAATTACCAATTAAGAGAATCAAATTCAGAAAATAAAGCAGTAGGAACAGCAGCAGCTAGTAGAAATTGTTTTAGCTGTAATGTATTTTTAGCGCATCGGACAATGTGAAATCCCTGTACCAGAAGTTTGAAAAATGCACTTGCAAAAGCAGAATCTGGATGATACAACAACACCACATCAGACAGACCTCTTACTGAAACATACTGTACATTAGAAACTATGCTATAGGTCAACTGGTATAGAGCAGATAAGATTTCGAAGTGACCCCTGTAACCTTTGCAGCGTGATCAGGTGCTGTAGGAGAGCGAACAAACGTGAAAGGTCTTGTGCCTCTGTGCTGAAAAGAGGAACTGGTCCAGGAGCCTCATCACATTGACAGCAGATTAGTGCTCTGCAGCGCCAGAGCAGACGGTGCAAGATTAACTTTGATGTGCGATTCCACACAGAGCAGCCGCTGGATATCAGCTCCCTCCACCAAATGGCCCCTTCTGGGTTTGCAGCTAGGCATTCATGAGCTACAGTATCTAAAAATCTGCTTTTAATGGTAGAGAACAGTTTCACAAGGTTTTGACCTAAATGGATTTATTATCCTGGTAGTATTGTGTCCACCATAAAGAAACATTGGATGCTGTCTGGCTTAAATATATCCAGTTTTATCCATTAGGCATCATGGCATGTATGCACATATTGTTTTCAGCATCAATTATTTAATTAATTTTGTTTTATATTAAAAATGTGCACACAAAAATCATGTTAGTACTAGTACTACTCAGCCCATAACATTTGCATAATGTTTTGTATGAAAACACAATACTTAATTGCCAGTGCACCCATTTAAATGATCAACTATTACAAACCATTAAGTGTTAATGTAAAAGAAATAAATGAAAATACCCATCACTGTCTCCAGACCTGAAGGGAAGATGGTGTCTCGAACAAAACCCCAGATTTTATTTAATAAACCATTATAAAAGACAGAAAAAAGCAGCTGAAATTGGTGAATGCTTTGATATAAAAAACGTCTGAGTTATTAAATCATCTTCATGACAACTGTGCAAACTCTGCTGATGAAGACTGTGTGATAGGAATGAAAGAGTGGACCTTACATTGTGATTTTTGTATCAAGGTACAGTTTCTATTTAATGAATCAAGAGATTGAAAAAAAGTAAATATCCAGTAGACAAAATATAGTCCTAGAATTTGGAGGAGAAGAAAAGTCTCAGAATAATTAAAGGTTGGGGGAAAGGGATTGATTTTCTTTGTGCTCGACACCAGTAAACTTCTTGATTCTGTTTGAGTTGCAACTTTAAATTGCCTATATCAGCTATTTGCACCTACAACTATTTGCACCTACAACTTCTCATTTTCAGGTTTGCTTCTCGAACAAAACTACACACATATTCAGGATAGAAGATATCACCTTGAACAGAATATTGAAAGTGGACCTCAATACAGAAAAATGGCCTCGGCCTGCTCCTCTGAGTGTCTTTGAAACAAACGTCAAGGTACAAATTCCTGCCGTTTAAAAGAAGTTCAAAAGAAACACTTCAAAAACCCCACATTGAAACTGGGGAGACTAGTGGAGGCTGGGATGAGACAGAGAGAGTGCTGAAGCATAAAAATGTAGCGAGCGCTCTCGCTGAGAATTTGGACAGCAGCCAGACCGGCGACAGGAGTGAGCCCAGAAAACAGTGAGTCAGTGAGTACCAGGAACCAGCGAGAACCTGTGGGGAAGTGTTGGGAAGGGCTGCATCTATTCTAACAGCTGCGGACTGGCCCCTTGGGCAGAGCAGAGCTGCTTGCTGCAGCCATATCCACCATCTCCCCATCTGCACCACGCCACTTCACGAGCATGGGGACATCATTACTTTTTCCATTTCACTCCATGGGACTTCTCCTGTCAAATCAAAAAAATGACATGAAAAATAATAACTCAGGGCCATGGCAGAACAACAGCGCCAACACCAAAAGGCTGTTTTGCGGATGGAAATTGGTCTTGCATCCACACAATCCGTCCGTCATCAGTGGGGTTATTGCTGCGTCTGCTTCCACAGCAGGGGGTGGCCGTAGCCTGGATTGAACCGACCCTGGGCCGCTGGGAGAAAGCATGTGTACTTAATGACACAACTCCCATTATTTATAACTCCAGCATGTTTGTCACCGCAGAGGACAGGCCTCCTGATGAATAACGATGTTAACACTCGGGAGGCAGGTGCTGGGGCAAAGCCCTGGCTCCACCCGGACAGCGCATTCAAATGTACCGTTAAAGAGTTGCGACTGAATGAAGGTTATTCATTTTAATCACACTACCGCACACCCCTCTCTCCCTCCCACTGTCCCAGGGGGTTGCTATATTTAAGCACTTTTTCATTCCTTCTCCTTTTTTTGGTCTTGGCTGATGGCAAGGCAATTGCTTTGTGGGATGTCTGCCCTTGAAGAATCCGACAACAGAGGGAGATATTTATACATACTGTAGATGTGGAGCGAGAGCAAGCTGCATCAGATTCGGCACCTTCCTCTTTGACTGCGCAGTGCTAGGAAATCAAATCAATGGCTTTCTTTTACTGCCCACTTTCTAGCTTTTATTTCCCTCTTTTGTTGTTCCCCCTTCAGATACAGAAACAGAAGGGGTGTTGGTTTTGTACCTGCACTATAAGAGTAGCTGTCTGTCCTCAGGGACAGGGTGGGGGGGGGGGGTCCTAGTAATGTTTGTCTTCCATGTCTCCCTTTTCTCCCATTCATTCTCCCGCTTTCTAATTGGACTTCTCCATCTGTTGAGGCCTACACATTGTCTTCTGGGGATGCTACGGCTAAAACATCCTATCAAACAGACAAATGCATATGGGACGGCCTTCTTGGCGTGCTGTCGTAGCAAAGTGTGTGTGTGTGTGTGTGTTTGTGTGTGTGTGTGTGTGTGTGTGTGTGTGTGTGTGTGTGTGATGTATAATCAGAAGACCAGCAGCATACAGCATGGAGATAAGTAGATACAAAGTATACGCCTCACCCAGATATAAAGCTGGCAGGATTGGCTGCTTGGAAAATTAATCTATCAGCACACAGCCGATCTGTTGGTGGCGAGTGACATACTTTAATAAGAATTATTTCACCAAATGACGATGTTGACAGAGGCCGGAAAATACAGTGTCAGTATTATTGACTGAATGCCAAAGCCACATAAACTAAATTGTTTGCCTCTGCAGTCGCCAAAGATGTCGAGGAAACAGAAAAGGTTTTTTAAAGTTCGAAAGAACACAACAAGTCTTTAGATTCTCTCCCAATTCCCTCTTGGACTTTTTAATGATATGGGAGATTGTGTTGCTCAAGCTTGTCACTCTTTACATCCTATTGACTGGGAGTTGAACGCTCAGGATCGAGGAGTAGGACGATGTGTTTGTGGTAATGATCACAGCCCATTAACTTTGATGGTTGCCATTTCATAGAAAAGACAATGGGAGCTGGGGAACGGTAGCAGCGCAGCTTGTTTTCTGTCACAAACATGTGTACACAAAATCGTGGGGGGAAGAGCTCGGAGGAGTAAACTGCGGCAAAGTCCACACAGAATTGATTTCTGGATCCAAATGAGACAACCTCACCTTTGGAGGTAATTGAATGTCACATTACAGAGGCAGTTGCTGGGATCTATCTCCCAGGATGCTCGGTTGTGATTCCCCTGTGACTTCCAGAAGACAGCGAGGAGCGGAGCATCCAGCATCACCACCAGCAGATACATCTGGAATGTAAATGGTGTGTCTGTCATGTGTGTTTCCCAGCATGTGACACTGGGACTGTGTGTGCAAGTAAAGCAGACTGAGCTGCATCTGAAATTAATTGTCTGGGTCGGTTTTCCTCTCTTCCCAACTCAGTTGTCCTGGCTCGATAAAAACAGGACGCACTCCATTTGTCTGTGGCTATTATGTAAAGATAGGACCATGGATGCCAGAAATCCAACTCTTAAGCTCCTCCACAGGGATTATAGACAATTGGCTAAGAGGAAAAATACAAATAATCACCTGTTTATGGTTTTCCTGTAATGATTTGAAAAAAAGCTAAAATCCCCACAGAGAAATGCAATCATTTCAGGGGAGATATTCCTGCATAGGGCGCCTGCAGGGAGACAAACAGACAGGAAATCCCTTCGGTGGGAGCTGAGCTCATACTTTAACAACCCCGAGACAAACATAACTATCTACGTAGTAATCATCAATCCCACTCTAAATAAAGCTTTTAAATTGTTGCAGTGTTTAAGTCAGTGGGATCCAACCAGTACAATAACAGAGGGTGTTGACAGGAGAGAATTTGTCATTTGTTTATTTTAACATTGAACTTTAATATGCTTATCTGCTGAGCCCTGGTCACCTAACATACCCCTTGCAATCTGTATTCGCTACCAGCATGTAACCTTTTGAAAATAAATAACCTGAATTGATGAAGTGTTTTGGTATTTTAACATTTTCACAGCTATGGCTCAGAAGGATCTGGGGCCTCATTTATAACCATTGCATACAAAAAAAAAAACTTGAGGGAAGGATGTGCAAACTTCCAAGCCAACTCTGACCCATGCATACCAACATTTTGGAGACGGGAGGTGAACTGCAGCCAGATATTTGATCCACTTCATATTATCATTAAAACCAGCAGCGTTATTTGTGCTCGCCCGACATATCTATTCCACAAGAACCTTCAATTGTACAGCAATGACACCCATGATGATGACTGATCAGCTGATATAGATTCTATATATCTGTGATCTTGGATATTTGACCGAAGTGATCCATCCCAGTACAAACACAATACTCACCACTCTGGTTTATTAGATGACAGGTCTGTGTTTGGTATGATTAACACTGTATAATATTGACCTTTCTATGTAGAGCCTCTTGTAATCATTTAAATAAAGAATTGTGTTAAATTTTATAGATAGGGGACATCAGAGTTGCCTCTGAATGTAATGATCCTGCTGTTTCGGATGATTTAAATATGTGCAGGCGATACAACAAGCTCCGTCACATTCTGAAGGTGTGACGCGATTCTTTTTTTGCCTTTGATCTTTTTATTTCAGGCTCTGTTCTCTCTATCGTACTCACTCTCACTCATTGTATTATCAGCAGCAGCGGCAGCAGAGTACCAGTGTATTTTCTTTATTAATGATATCTGTGCTGTCCCATAAAATCGCTCTTGACCTCCACCTCGATGTCAGTGTGGGAGTTGCTCTTCTTCTTTTCATCGCTTGAAGCCATGATTCACTGTGGAAACCCATTGGTCAGCAGGATAATTTAGTATTCACGAATCACGAGGTGCTTTGCATTGACCATTTATGGTTGAATGTGGGCGGGTAGAGGGCGGAATACGAGGCAGGAACGTTTCCAGGCGGACTTTGATTTATAACAGGAGCTTTGCGGTTATATATATCAAATGTATTTTTTGCATATGCTATTTTTGGCTTTTGTGCGTGCGTACACTTTTAGTAGGAATCCTACGCACTATTTTATAAATGAGGCCCCTGGTCCCTAACTGATGATCTCCTTAGTAAAATTAGCATAATTCAATGAAGAAATACTATGTAACAACTAAAAGCTCTGCATATTTTATTAAGTAAAAACAAACAAGAAAGTATTGTCAGAAAAATGCACTGACGACCAAACTAGGGACGTAAAACCAAGCAGACACCAATATCATAGATATTATAAAAAGGGGAACAAACCAACCAAATTGATCACAAAAAGCAGCATCTCACACTGTCTCACTCATTACATCATCTGATGGCTCCTCAGCAGCAGACATCTCACAATTAATTTCCTAATTTGAACATTCCTACAATTTATTCTGACAGAATTATAGTGGAAACTCACAGTGAGGAGCATTGTCACTGCAATTATGTCTCTTCAGAGTGGAAAAACCCCATGTCCAGATGTGTACTGAATTTCCATTCAAAATAATAAGAATAAAATTGAACTAGTCCCTATTTATCCAAGAGCACTGGGAAAAAACATCCACTCACTCAGTCTCTGCTTGACATCTACTATACGGCTATTAAAGGAAATGTGACTCACCTGGTTGTCCTTCATACTGACAAATCGGTTTGATGAAGTTAATGCAGTCTGCCTTGAAATGGTTCTAACTCCTATATTTCCAGATGAACACACTAGCAAACAGTCTTGTTCTAATTGCTTGATGCTGAAAGGACATTTGAAAGGGTGAAGTGGGATTATCAACTGCACATATTTGTTAGATTTGGATTTAGATATTTCTAAACATATGTTCTCTGATCCCACTGCCTCAGTTCATACTGACTCTCTACTATTATGGTCCTCTTCACAGAGGGATCAAACAGTCAACTCATTCAGTCCACAACGTTTTCTCCAATGTATCAGATCCAGTGGCCTGATACTATCTCACTTTATGTGGATGATTCATTATTATATGTCACCAACACTGACACAACCATACCTATCAGTCCATTTTCTAGAATGATGAGGAACATCCCAATCTGCCATTTAAACGCTCAGTTAGTTTGGTGTAAAAAGCACCAATAACAGTTAAAATACAGCGGGACATAGGATCCAAATGCATATATTTGTTCCAAGCACAATGCATTTTCATAAGATTTTTTTAATGCATTCATCCAGATGATCCCCAGTAAAATATTTATGGAGAAACCAAAAGGACTCAGGAGGCCTCTCGCTTCTAGACGTGCACCTTTTAAAGCCATCTCCCTGTGGTTAAAGGATTGTTATGGTACGGCCGCTGAATGACTCCAGATTGAAATAACCACAAGCAACCCACACTCACTTCCCGCTTTGCGCCGCTCATAATTGCCACTTGTTCATGATATTTATATATACTTGGCTGTAACCAAATCACAATGCAGTGTATGCACAGCAGTTAAACATTTCTATTCACCCACTTATATCCAATAATGAACTTTCCATACCATCTTTATTGGAGAAATGCTTCTAAATGTGGTAAATGACAAAGGTAACATTGGAAATCTGTAAGTTGATAAAAACTTTTACAAAACTTTCGCTATAGGTTCAAACAATTATAAAAAAAATTCAGACTGACTATTTTTAATTTCTGCCAGTTCTTTCATAATTGCTAATTTTCCTACAACCCCTACCCAAACTATCTTGGCTGGATTTTTTGTTAAAGGTTGATGTGTTAAATAAGTGTAGAGTCTCAAATTTATTCTCAGATCATGAGCATCTCATATTCAAGAACATAGGGAGATGATCTAAGGGTCTATTATCGGATGAGAAATGGGGTAAGGCTCTTCCTTTGATCCTTCCCTCTTCTCTATGCTCAAAACATAATGTGATACAATTCAAAAGGCTTCATCGGCTACACCTATCTGATGACAAACTTATATGAACATGCCCCGACCTAAACTTTACATGTGAAAGGTACACCCACAATAACCTTTATTCGTTGGTTTTTGTTCTTTGTCCGTTTTGTTTTTAATGATGTTATTGTTGCAGCTTTTTTTTTTTAAATCATTCAATTTTTTCTGTACATATTCACACCTTGAGAAAGTGACATTAACATTTGAAATGAATTATCTAATGATAAAGTATTAAAATATCACCCGTATTTTAGGTTTATGGCTTTGGTACATGGACGTATGTCCTCTGCTAAGTGACATTCTACTTAAATATGTATTCCATCATTGGATTCAAATTATTAATGCATAAGTCAAGTGTGTGAATATACACACACACATATATATATATATCTATATATGCGCATACACAAACACAAACACACACACACACACACACACACACACACACACATATATATCTATATATGCACATACACACACACACACACACAAACAGACTCCAATGCAGTTTAATCCACATTAGCGAACATTATATATTTGTTGCCAATATTTTGGTTGCATTTAAAATCTTAATATCAAAAATAACTAGAGACCTACTATCATTCATATTTTCCATACTTTCCACCACAATGTTCTGCTTAATGAAATATGACCTCATGTGACGCTAAAACACAATTACAGCAAAGTGTCCTGACCTGCCGCCCCCCCCAAAGGGAACATGATGAGTGTCACAGGTGACACATTAGCAAAGGAACACAAGCATCCTGCATGGACACACTTAATAAAAATCTGCAGAATGACAAAAAAAATTACCACCGAAACTACAAAGAAACAGTAAGATATGATTTATCTAGTAGAAAATATTTAAGATTAACAATGTGACATTAGAGCATGCAAAAAAACATGCAGCATGCAACGACAATTCTAGAATCTTAGTTTGTTGTTTAGGCATGCTAACAATTGCTTATTCACACTAAGCACGAAGTAGAGATGATATCGGTGGTGGAAGAAAAGTTAATCAGTTAATAAAAGTCTAGGAGATATCACTCTCAGCAAAACTGCTCGTATGCCCTGGTCTTCTCTTTACTCTGCCCTGATGACCTTACAATCATAAGATAACGTGGTCTTTTTAAACTCACTCACACCACCCTACTGTTTCATTATTATTGAGTTTACGATTCCCAAGCATTCTAATTCTGCTTTGTTATCATATTAATATTGTCTTCACTGCTTATCAAGGTGAAGTGTTCTCTGTGTGAGATCTACAGTAAGTTCAAGAGGTGTGTGTCAGACACAGGAAAAAATACAGATTCTGCATCATCACTGGAGACTGTAATTGTTACTTGTAAATTATATAGAAGTGATTACTACACGTTTTCCTTTATACTGTATATTTTATAAATTTACTATCAAAAGGAACAATTCTTCTGCCGGGAAGCAGTGCAGAAACCTGACGATGTCCAGGCAGAGAGCAGAAGGATGCAGGAGAAATAGTCTCAGAAAGAACAGGCATCACTAAATCATAAAATGGTATTTTGTAGTGTGTTTGGTGTAGTAAACAACTGAATCACACGATTAGCTGCTGCTTTGTTGGGGTAAGGGGGGGGGGGGCATTCTGTGGCTCTGCTTGCCTATGTGTAAAGACGCCACAAGCCACCGCTCTGTGGGATAATAAATTATCATGAAATACAGGCAGTAGATAGACACTGGCATGTGCTGCCTTCCATCTGTCATGTGACTACTCTGAATTTACAGTGGGTGGCTCCAATAAAGGCATCATCACCATTTCCTGCTGTGGTTCTTTTTTTTTTAAGTCAGGGTTGTGGTAATTCAAATGCATCGTATTGTTACATGCGCTTGAAATTTTTCCCACCACAAAACAGAGAACTAAAAGAAATGATGCAATTTTTTAGAGCGGCAGTTACTGCAGAGCCAGCTTATTGGAACAGTCTATAATGTGCAGGCTTTATTGTGCCCATCACCGATATAAAGTGGCTTAACACAGTAACTATAATCGCATCTGGCAGTATCTCATCAGGTATTATAGACTGCTTAATAATAACTGATGTATTTATATTATATTTAAAAAAATCCATCACACTTGCATTAGATAAGCTGAAATGATCAGTTGATGGATCTGAAGGTCTGAACCTGACATAAAATAATGGAGCTATATGATCACCACTTAGTGTGTCATCAATCCATCTGAGGCCGCATGGAGCCGGTTAACGAAGAAGGAAACATTGAGACTGCGGTGCGGTCACCGACACACCTGTATATTGGAAATTAGTTAGAGGTGAAAGAGGAAAACGTCGCCCGGCGGCACATGCCCTGTTTAGTGTCTGTTTGACCAAATGGCCTACATTAGGTGATATATTTAGCTATTTATAGGAGCCGGGGCGGGCAGGAAACAGCTGCCATGCGTCAGGGTGACAGGCTGACATCCCTCATCTCAGCAGGACCTCCCTGGCAGGCCGACAGGAGGAAGCTCTTTATACCTAAACTGAAATGGGACATAGCCTCTTACCATTCATACCACATACAGAAACTAATAATCTATGGAGCCTGTGGCAAAGACTCCACAATGAAACTGGGTTAAGAGTGGCTACTATGGACAGCTTGATTCAAAGCCACACTTGTGCGCCTTACAGAGATCTGTTCTCTGCCTTTACAGCAAACACTGTGTATTTCATTCAAGTGGGATCAGTATTGATCACAAGGAGCTTTTATTGCATCCTGGCTGCTGTAAACTGGCACGAGATTCCTCCGCTACTGGCAAAAAAGAAATGGTTCATGAGCAGTGAGACAGAGCTTTAAGCTGACAAACAAGCTCAATCAATATTCATGACTTTGCCGCGATGCCGCTCACGTTCAGGTGTTCGGAGTGGGCTGGGAACCAAGTTTCAATTAATGGGCTCGTATCAAAGTTTTTGCGTTTCCCTGGGAATCAGATGACAAGAAAGGCCTTCTGTTTGTTGCTGATACATGAAAGTTCATATTGATTTCAACGACCGCACCGAATACAAGAAAGTAACCGGTGTTAACATTACACACCGCTACACAATAAAAGTGTGTCACCGTGAAATGAATACGTGCTCCACGGCATATAACCGCAGGTACGTGGAAAAACTAGGGTGACTGTCAAGAGAATGGATTTCTCTCATTTCACCCCAGTTAGTGTTTTGCCGAGAGGCATTAAAAAACAGTATAAGTGTTGTTGTTTTTTTTAAACCTTATCTAAGGTGATGTCCCATCGCTCTTCAGACGAGGCAGAAGTTGCATTAGTGTTCGAGCCCGTCTCTGTTTAATTTCACGCAGCAGACTGATTATTGCTGTTAGCTACAATCTCTGAATCTCTGCTGATCACAGATGTTGGCTTGTTGGCTGCTGGGCGTTTTTTGATAAAGAGACAAATGTCGAGGGGAGGACGGGGAGCGGGGGGTGGTTGGGGGGGGGGGGTGCTCACATTCTCACTCTCTGGCATTATAAAAGCTGGCACTGTTTCAAGATGCCGTGTTTGCTATGCTGTCCCATTCGCCCGAGAAATAATCGGTGCAAGGAGCAATACATCCCACAGTCTTCTCAGTGACAGGAGGGAGGATCATCACCTTCCCCAGCAACTTTTCGCTCTTACGTCTGTGCCGCGGGGCTGGATCTCGGGGTCAGGAGGCGGGTCCTGCTCGGGGAAACTGAGTATAATGTATACTAGTCCCATGTTTACCATAGTGACAGTGGCGTCTATAAATAACAGAACAACTGCTTCCCTTGAAACCAGCACTCATTACATGCCATCACAGGAAACCGTCTAATGTTCAGACAGCCATAGTAGACTTTGTGTTACAGCTCTCAATGAAAACAGAGCGCAGCTTGTTCTGTCTTAGCTGACAAGTTTAAGAGTTACACAAAAAATGACAAGGGCAAGGCCAGTGACTTTATATGTTAAACACTACAATTTATTACAGTGGTTTTATTCTCGTAATGCTAATGTTCCTGTGTGGGACTTACTCAGATCAATTAATTCCTCTGTTCTACACTATCTTGAGTTGATAATTTGTTTTCTGACCTTACAGTAAAACGCTGACCATGAGAATTTAAATACTTAATTATGAATTACTCTCTAAGGAAACATCCAGCGGCTGTTCCTGACTTACAAACCATTTATTACACAGTACATGGAATGTATTGAATTAGAGATCCAACTAAAAGACATGAACTGACCTGTCTGCGATGAAGGCTCAAGAGGTTTGTTAAGGATTAGGGGAAATTGTGGTTTAGTTTGGAAGGATTCTTTTTTATTAGGAACAATTGTAGTCATACTTTGAAACACAACCATGAGAGTGAGTTTGAAACAGGAAATGAACAACATTTTCTCCACGTTCAAGTCGAGTGTTTTGTTGACTCATCTATCCACTTCAGCTTCCTCCCCATGTGGACTCTATGTGGACTCTGTCGATTGAAAATAATGTCCCCTGACTTTCTCCTCTGCTCCTGTCATGATTACTTTGAGGGTTTAATCACTTATATGTAAACATAGGTTGTTTGTAAGGAGCTCGCTGAGACGACTGATGTCGCCATTCTTCCTGAGAGGAGAGTCTCAGATGACCACTCTCTTTATTTTACCTTAAACATAAAGCTACAGTGCAGCCTGGAGCTGGCTAGCTGAGCCTTTAGCATGCGTACTAGAAACAGGGAGTAGAAGCTGGCCTGTCTCTGTCACCACTTCAAAAGCTCACAAATCAACACGATAAATCTTGTTTGGTAATCCAATTCAAAACACCAAGAATGACTCAATGTGGTTTCTTTGCCTGAATTTTCACCCTTTTGCAACACATTGCATTAAGATAAAAAATGATCAAATTAAGGAACATAAATCACCAATTTGACATAAAGGAAATACAAAAGCAACTAGAGATTTTGCATTTCCTTCACAATATGACAGTAGCAGATACTAAAAACTAATGAAAAAAAACATTAGAAAAAAATGAATATTACTGAATATGTAGCAAATATGACCATATTGTTGGAATCCTAAGTTGACAATACGACAGCTGTCATTGTTAGATCATTCTCCAACATCATACACGAGCGGTTGATTTCAGCAATAGAAACCATCTGCTGCATGTTTTTGTGTTTGTATAAAAAAAGATAATGTGGGTACTGATGAAAATAAATTTAGAAATATCCCATCAATGATAAAAATGATGAAAATGTTCCCCTTATAAAACATTATACATGGCCGTCCCCCACATGATATCAAGCTACTCTGTGTAATGATTAAAAAAGAAACAACATAAACAATCTCAATTAAAGTTTTGTAAGAAGAGTAATAATAAGAATCAGGTTTAAGAATAAAAGGCTCTATATTTAGACTGGCAATCCCAACACTTTGTATATTTAATTTTAGAGCAGATTCATTGCGATCCTGATAATTGCATGGATCTAATGTTAAGCAGAGGGTAAACTAGAAGACTAAACGAAAAGAGAATCCACTTAGAATACGGTTGTACATTTCAACAAAGTGATGAGGAGGCATTGTGTGTGTCTGCATACCAATCTCCATGACCAGACACGCCATTTTCATCTGTGTGTTAATGCTGACTATGTAAATAAGCCATGCAGCGCCGGAGGAAGAGATAACTGTTGGGCTTGGTGCAGAAGATAAATTTGCACGCTACAATATTTGATCCACTGATCTCACGACACACACTTAACATCTGATATCTTTTGGAACATATCAACTTTCAAGATAGGGCACAGACACATAATGGGAAAAGTTTCCTCATTTCATTCACTCACTCAGGCTGGGTCAGGCGTTTCGGGGTTTCTGTTAGATTGGATGGAAGTGAAACAAGGCAGAGCAAATGCCTACCAACGACAATGAAATTGAGGCGATGTGTTTTCTCAAATATCACCTTATTTCCTAATGCAGCCACGCCGCATTCATCCTGAGCAACTCAAAGCCGTACAAATTACATTAATCTCCGATGTTGCTTGCAAGACAAAGAAGAAGATAAAAAATGCTGAGCAGTGGGAAAAAAATACTGCCATATTTTATGTCCTCACACTACGTTACCCAGGCCCGAGTGCAGAACGTGCGAGTCTATTTCCCTACTTAATGCAGCACATTCAAAGTGAATTAATGAAAACCCCCAGCGTGGAATGAATGTTATTGGTGCTGCCTCGAAGACGGGTTGTCAAAGAAATCGAATCAAATGGAAGGACAGCCATTTTGTCCTTGCCATATAGATTATTTATCAATCTGACCATCCGCAGTGACGCATGCCTGCTTTTAGAGTCAGTTCACACACACAGTATCCCCCCATCAACCTGCCAGCTGGCCATAATCTGTTTTTCAGTTCAGGGTTGACTGACCACAAATACATTTTCCTTTTGACATTGTATTTCAAATGATATATATATATATATATATACACACACACACTATGTGGAGCAGCATATCAACAATCAAATAGAATAAGGGGGGGAGGGGGAGAATTAATTCTAAATTTCAATTTACATATTTTCAATTGAGGATTTGAGCTTTTTTTCTAAGCGCTTCTGTCTTTCTGAACGATCTTAATCTTCTCTGAGGAAGGCTGCCGGTTCCCCCCCTCGCTCTCACTCCTCCATTTTGCAGCAATTTGCATGGGCAGAATCAAGCTCGCACAAAACACATTTCAGTGCCAGGTTCCCCTCATTAAGTCACCTGTCACATCAGGACCATTATAACCAGCCTCACATTAGCATCACCTCTCCTCTCCAATAAAGCACCTGGAGGAGTACCGAGCCTGTAGGCTAACGGCAGCCTACACATCTCACATCAGCCACTTCTAGTTTGCGTGGTTATACATCACGTCGTTCAGAATGCTGATTGAATTGCTGATTTTCATAATGTGCATAACATACACAATGCCAAGTGGTGTAATGTATTGTACTGAACACAGAAATTACACTGATTGCTGCACATAATTAAAGGCACCAAATGTTCTCACTGACAGTCGAGCTCAGTTGAAAAAAAAAGTGAAAATCCTCGTCATGGTAACTTAGCCAACCACATGAATACTATATCATTAAGACCGCATTCGTTATCTCCTGGTTACAGATACAGTTAAAGCCCCCCCAGACTGTTCCTGTAGACTTCAGTTACATTTGACATGCAGCGAGGGGTTTGGACTTCAAAAAGCTTTGCTCTGCACCACATTGAATCCTGAAGTTAAGGCTTTGCATTGTAGGCTTTGATTGCCATGGGGCTAAGGTGTCAAAACTGGCAAGCATGATAATGGTTATACATCTGGTGGTTTATGGGCCCTATGGTGACCCTTGTGTCTGTTAACCTTGCCTCCTCTGTCTTATAAATCCTAGCCGGAGAGGTTTATAGGGCTCACTTGTCAAGCCTTTCCTGTCGTGTTTGGTGGATGGAGCAGTAGCACAGACAAACTACACTGTGATAAATTCTGTATCGGTTGAGACTCAATGCAATGCACAGCCAAATGTGTTGTGCTGTAGGACAGTGCACAGAGTAAATGCGACAACAAATCAGTAATTAGAATGATCACTACTCTCAGTATTATCCAGAGGCATAGGCCAAAAGAAAGGTGTTGATCCAAGGATTGCAAGTTTAGTTTGTGTGTTTGAAAATAACATTTGTGTCAGAAGCTGAGGCCAGTTAGGTCTATCGAAGGTAATGTCTGTGTCCGGAGGAACATGTGTGCCTCTGTGCCAGACTAAACCCTGTCCTCCGTTATCCTCTTCCCTTGTGGGTTGCGCTTGACTTCAACTGTTTTCACAGCTGCTCACAGCGGTGCACTCCATTACACCTTAAATCACTTAAAAGATCTGAAGCACCAAAAATTCCCTTAGCAGCTAATTCAGTCTGACTGTGTGAATCATCCAGGGAAAACAAGAGCACACAAAAACATCTGATTCTGGCCTAATAAAGTGCAACGCTATCTCTATATTGGAATCTATCGCTGACTTAAATGGACAATATTGAATCAAGTCACAAAATTAAACTCTGAGACAAGTGCGGTTTTCACAGAAGTTGGAGAACACAATAGCACAGATAACAATCACATGTTTTACACTCAGTCTCTCAGTTCTTGAAGAGCTTGGCAGCAGCATTCTCACAGAGGCAGATTCTACTTTGTAGGGTGTCTGAGAGCAGCCACAGAGATTAAGCTCAATAAATAAGGTGGGATAAGTGGTTCTTTTCCTGTGTTTGGTGCCATAGAGCAGTAGACACAGAGGCGTGACACACAGCTGCACAGTGCTATTGATTCTCCAATGGTCTCCAGGCACCATTCAGGCTGCCTGCCAAGTGCCTCTGAACAGCAGCCCCTGCTCTCACAATATCTGCACGTCTGCTTAAGCACAATCAATGGGCCATCAGCAGCGGAGAGAACGCACACCACTGTCTTTACTTCAGGGTGCGAGTCAGGGAAATTGAAAATATATGTAGTGGAAAGGCATCATGATACTGTGATGCTGGCATAAAACGCCATTGACAATCAGAATGAAATCAAATGCTTTCAGAGGCCACAGATGGAGGATGCAGCCGGTAGCACCATCGCTGGTCTCTACAGAGCTTATTTGTCACCCAATGAAATGACTACCACATTCACATAAATAGCTACTGTTTGACATGGATCTCTTTTTCTGCATGCTGAACCCCTGATCTCTAACTGATCACTTTGCAGGTCGGTGGAGGAGAGCACAACGAGAGACATTTCCCCCACTCCAGTGTAAACCGGAGACAACGACAACCAAAATTAAATTCTACAGGCGTTGCGTGAGATGTGTTTTTTAAAAGCACTCTTTAAGACAATGATGGATCATGAGAAGAAGTCGACTTTGTCTTTCAGTGATAAGCATTCAGCCTCTCCACCGGTGGTCCACTATGCAGCATTTTGCGCCACTGCAAGGCTTCAGTTTTAGGTTGCAAATCTGTCAGCCAGGCTGACATGGCTCACAATGGAGTGACAGAAACGTCCCCATTACCAAGGACATTTCAGTTTTATTTTCACACGGCAGAACATCTTTTTCAAATCCATCAGAAGCAACACAAAGGGGATTCCTGGCTGAATGCAGCAAAATCTTTGTTGCTCCCCAAAGATAAATAATGCACCCTCTTACACAACTCGTCTTTCATCTCCGTTTTGAATCTGAAAGGAAAGTGTGGCCGACGCAGCGTTACGTTTGAGGTGGCAGCTTCAATCATCAGCTCGTGCTTATCACTAATTGTTCTCTCAATGTACATTTCGAGGGTGAGTAGTAGTTTGACTGGTATTGCGTGAGGGCCATGGGAAGCTTTGTATGCAATTAAGACAGAAAATCCACTAATGCATTGTCAACACAGCATGAGAGCAGACGCATAGATATTAGTGACGGATAGTTTGAATGATAGAAAAATATATGTTGCCTGCAGATCTGAAGCATAACCAGGTGCAGAGTAGCTGCAACAATGCAGATATAAGGACAGACAAAAACAAGAAGCATCATATCTAATATATGAAAAGTCAATTAAATACATCATGCATCATTAACACAAACGTAGGACAGAAAAGTGTGTATTTAATGCTTATATTCAGAGAATTATGTCTGACACATCACAAACATGTAGTTATACGCACAAAGCCACATTTACACAGACATATACACACCTACAAACACACAGCTAGGACACACAAGTACACACAGCCAGTGGCAATTTGTTTTGCAATGTTTGATCGTTGATGTTATGACTTTGAAATTAAAATACAACATTATTTCAACAGGACCTCATTTCAGTGTCATCAGTGAAGAGGACTAACATCGCCTGAGAGGCTGAGCACAGCCTGGCACATGCAGCAGTGAGTAAAGGAGACACCAGGATATTTTTACGCACAAATAAGAAATGGTGTGATCATTATTTCCCTCTGCGTAACCTGCAATCGCACTTCAAGCAGCCAAACGCTGCATTCGTTTTATGAATCTGAACTGATGAAAACCAAATGGCAGCTGCTCGGCTCACTGACACAACTTTTCAGCACCTTGGAAAGCGCACCGCCCCACGGGTGCTGAGCTGGAGTGAATGACGGCAATAACAAAAATAATAGTAGTAATAATAATAAGTCAGGCCCCGGCAGCTGAGCGGCTGGATGCACTCATCAATACAAATTAATTTGATGTAATCTTCTTAACAGTGTTTAATTATTTAATGCTACATCAGCACATAGTACAGCTGACATTGTTCATGAGCATGAAATTAGCATTCAAATATTGACTGTACCTCGGTAAAGGGGGAGAAAGAGACAGGAGCTGAGAATGAAGGAGAGACAGATGAGATGTGTGTGTGTGTTCTTATTCAGATATCTTTGTGAGGACCATTTGAGCCCACAACCATTTGAGCCCACCAGCTACATCCCAAAATGTCTGACCCACTATAAATGGTCTGTTTCAGGGTTAAGTCCTGGTTTTAGGGTTAGGAATAGACATGAGTTAGGGCAAGGTTTAGGCATTTAGTTGTGATGGTTAGGGCTAGGGACTATAGGGAGCATGAAAATCAAGTCCCCATGTAGAACGTTTTAAGGTGAAGAATGTTTTAAGATTACATTACGATTCGATTCATGTGAGGTTCAATTTATAGTCGGTTAAGGGTTATGGTTAGACCTTAATAACTATGATTTAAGGTTAGAGTAAGTCTCAAGTAAATCAATGAAGGCAATGTAATGTTCTTTGACATTTCATTTGTCATGAAAACACAGCTCTTTCTCTCTCTCTCTCTCTCTCTCTCTCTCTCTCTGTGCCTGTGTGTGTGTGTGTGTCTGCGTGTGTGTGTGTGTGGCCTGTACACTTGTGCCTCTCTGGCCTGCCGTATGCAGGATCTTGCCCAGTTAAGAGCCTCATTCTTTCTTTCTTCCATCCAATGACCTCTCCTTCCTGTTATTTGGACTTTTATTTCCCCCAAACACAAACCCCTCCGCCGTCTGTTGTTTGGCCACAATGTAATTCCTCCCAATTGTGCTGACCTTTCCAGAAAAGCTCATCCAATAACAACAAGCAGGGATGAGGGTTAACCTTCGGATGAGAGGTGCTGGTGAGGTGCAGCCTCATTGAAAGGCAATGAATGGCGCACACAAAGCAGACCAAGGCTGTCCTCTGATTGGCTGAGCAGCCACCGGGGCAGATAATAGGCCCAATAGACGCACACCTGTGGCCTCTGCACAACCAGTTAAAGCAATGGCGGAAGAATGTGTGCTAATTAGCCTCCGTGTCGCCCAGCATGCTAATTTCACTGCTCAGGAATTAGAGGCATAAAAATGGTTCATTACTGGGTGTTGTCATTGTAATGAATCAACAAGGGGACTCGTGTTTGAGAGGAACGTGGGTGTTTCATGGAGGTGAAGAGGAAACTGAGAGGGTGAGCGACAGCTGACAGGCTTACCCCAGTGTTGTCATGGTGACGATGGTGTACCAGAACGCCGCGGGGATGCTGGTGAACTTGGTGGACGTGGAGCCTTTCTCTGCATAGAACATGACCGTGGCAAAGATGATGATGGCCATGGTGAGGGAGAAGAGCAGGAAGCCCAGCTCGGAGGCGCAGCTCTTCAGCGTGTAGCCCAGGATGCGCAGCCCCGCGGAGTGCCGGGAGAACTTGAAAATCCGAAAGACCCGGAAGACTCTGAGGGTGACGAAGGCGCCGCTCACCTGGTCGTTGTCGGTCATGACCAGGCCGATGTAGTAGGGCATGATGGCCACCACGTCAATGACGCTCATCACGCTCTTCATGAACTTGTAGCGACTGGGGGCCGCGATCAGGCGGAGGAGATACTCGATGGTGAATATCATGACGCAAGCAGTGTCCAAACAGAAGAAGGCCAGCGCGTACCGGTCGCCGCAGGAAAGCTCCTTGGACCTGTTGGGCAGAATCCCGCACGGAACCGTCTCCACCACGTTGGCCATGACCGATATGGCGATGAAGAAGCCGGTGACATAGTAGAAGACCAGAGCCATGGTGCTGGTGTGGGGGTTTTCAAAAGCCCGCCACAGGAACTCCCGGTGCGTCAGGTTCACCGGCGTGACGTCATTGCTATTGTCTAAGTCCTCGTCGTCCTGGAGCCTCTCCGCGTTTTCTCGCCTCCGGTCCTTGTACTCCTCATAGCAGCAGTCCCCGATGATCTCCGGGATGATGCCGAAGAAGGCGAGCTCCTCGTCGTAGGCAGCTATGCACTCCTGGCGCGGATAGTGTAGTTTCCCAGTGCGGTAGAAATTGAGTATGTGTCTGAAGATGTCCGGGTCGCGGTCGAAAAAGTACTCGCTCGTCTCCTCGTGGAAAAAGAAGTCCCTCTCCGTGCTCCCCAGCAAAGTGTCCGGGTAGCGCTCCAAAGTGTTCCGCCACGTCTGGAACTTGGTGCCGCTCACGTTGAGGATGATGAGTCCGTCCTTGGCTTTCTTCCTCTCCTGGGGAGGGATGGGCATCGGGGTGCTCGCCACGGGCATCCATCCTATGGCCGCCGCTCGGGCGAAGGGGAGCCAAGCCGCTACACCTGCTGCCATGCTGACCTGTGCTCGTGGTTCAAAAACGACCCCGCTCCGCTGATCACAGTGCTACGACTCGGAGATGAATTGCATCTGCAGGGAGAGCAGCAGAGACAAGCGGTGGTTATAGGCTGCAGAAGCACCTGAGCTGATAGGAAAACACACAGACCCATTTACTTGTGCTGATATTGCGCATAGCTCTGTTGAGCAGCCTATCACTCTCCAGCCTTATACCCACAGTGGAACTGTTCAGCTATGGAAGAGCCTAGTTTGCGGCAGAATATAAATTGGATCTCGAGACCGTCACCCATCAATAAGCAAGAATGTGTGTTTTTCTCTGCCCCCAATAGTGAAGTGAAAGAAAACCCACCTCAGGAAAGGCTGCTCTGTAAACTGTATCCAGGGGGAGTTGAAATAAAACAGCTATCCTCGGTGGAGAACACTTGCGATTACGCCTCCCATCTATCTGTCACTGCAGCCCGGCGATAGAGGAAAACGGTACAATAGCGTCGCATCAACAAGTTAAACAATTCAAGCGGCAGTTTCTCAGCAGAAAGTGTCCGTTCAGCCGCGGCGCGATCCTTTCTTCCCCTTTTTTCTTTTTCCTCTTCCTCTTGTTACCATCCGCAAAAGGCAGCGGCGCTCAGTTGCATGCGTTTTCCCCTCTCGTTGCAGCTATACTCCTCAATAAAGTCCTGTTCCTCTCGTCGACTGCAAGACCACCCTCCCCCCTCTTTTTCAGCACCAAGCATCAGCCAGGCTGTGGAGAGAGGAGAGAAAATCATATGCAGTAGAGAGAGCGAGAGAGAGAGAGAGAGGAGTGGTCCTATATCTGCACCCAGAAATTCCTCTGCTGCTTCACCGTGGGGGAGCTAATCAATGCGTAATGGTAGAGTATTGTAAATAGGCGGCTTCGCAAAAAGCCCCGAGTTAAGGTTTGCTTTTGCGTAGCGCACCACGGACCCTCACTATTCCACTTAACGTCGTTAGCATGAAGGCGCGAACTGTAGGGGGGCTTGTTTCATGTCGGGGTCGTTATGTGTTTGTTTTTGTCCGCATTAGGACAATATCGCAGGAAGTGCATTGAAGTTTCTCTGTGGTCCCTGCCAGGAGAGATGACACGTGTGGTCCACTCAGTGTGCAGATTGAGAGTGATGCCCTTGTTTGATTTACGTGTTAAAATGCTGCAGCATGTATTGATTGCAATGTAATAGTTTGTATATATTTTTTCTGTGGGAGAAATAAATGTAAGGATTTCAGATCTGCAACAAATCTTGATCGATATTGTTATTTCCCATTGCATCACTCTGCTACACAGCCTCAAAGGTCAACAATATCTGACTGCACCGCTCTACTGACATTTTCCAAAATAACCATAATCAATGAAACGTCTCTTGTTGTTCCATAACGCAACGCTGGCATCTCCTACGGGACCGGAGGCAGCTGCGTCCACCGTGGAAGCGTGTGTCGCGCCGTGGACCATATTTGGCTGCGGATCCACGCGGAGTATGGAGGACCATACATGACATAAGTAAAAATAAATAAATAAATAAATGTATAAATAAATACAGAAATAAATAAATAAATGAATAAATAAAAATGGAAATAAATAAATAAATACAGAAATAAATAAATAAATATGTTAATACCAAAAGAAATGTCAAAAGAAATGTCTTAAATATATTTTAACATTTATTTTTTCCCTGATACATTTCCTTTGCATTTGCAGTGTCCTTATGCTAATGAGAAAGGCGGGCCTAACCGCAGTCTCATGCAGGATTGGTCACAGGAGTGTAATGATCCAGCCCTACTACTTCTGCCTTTCAATGCTGGTGTCCAGTAGCTGTTTGCAGCGTTGAGCCAGTTCACACTTAAAATGAACTAGTTCAAGTTCAGAGGGTTAGTTAAGGTTATTTTTTATTGGGATGATTTAGGTGTCAGTAGTCCTGACTGTGAGCGTCACGTCTCGTGTTGTACTGAGCACAAGGAGCGAGCCGAGAGGAGGAGGAGGAAACAGAAACTCCAGCTCGGTACAAACCACCTGCCGCCTCTGCTCTGAACATGAAGCCGCTGATCTATGAGTAGATGTGACCAGAGAAGCTCTGTGTTTTCACTGTTTCCACTGTTCCACAGAGTCACTAACTGGCTGTTACACGGTGAAGAGCTCAATCTCAGTCACTGCCCGTGTCTCTGAGCGAGTGTGTGACGGAGCGCAGGGGCTGTGTGTGTGCGTAGCTCAGTTGACCAATCCTGCTCGAGACTGAGGTTAGGCCCGCCTTTCTCATTAGCATAAGGACACTGAAATGTGGAAATAAATAAATGTGGAAATAAATAAAAGTTGCAATAAAAGTGGAAATAAATAAATAAATGTGGAAATAAGTTTAAGACATTGATTTATTTAATTCTGCATTTATTTCCATATTTATTTATTTATTTCCACATTTATTCCAACTTTTATTTTTCGATTTCAGTGTCCTTATGCTAATGAGAAAGGCGGGCCTAACCTCAGTCTCGAGCAGGATTGGTCAACTGAGCTACACACACACAGCCCCTGCGCTCCGTCACACACTCGCTCAGAGACACGGGCAGTGACTGAGATTGAGCTCTTCACCGTGTAACAGCCAGTTAGTGACTCTGTGGAACAGTGGAAACAGTGAAAACACAGAGCTTCTCTGGTCACATCTACTCATAGATCAGCGGCTTCATGTTCAGAGCAGAGGCGGCAGGTGGTTTGTACCGAGCTGGAGTTTCTGTTTCCTCCTTCTCCTCATGGCTCGCTCATTGTGCTCAGTACAACACGAGACGTGTCGCTCACAGTCAGGACTACTGACACCTAAATCATCCCAATAAAAAATAACCTTAACTAACCCTCTGAACTTGAACTAGTTCATTTTAAGTGTGAACTGGCTCAACGCTGCAAACAGCTACTGGACACCAGCATTGAAAGGCAGAAGTAGTAGGGCTGGATCATTACACTCCTGTGACCAATCCTGCATGAGACTGCGGTTAGGCCCGCCTTTCTCATTAGCATAAGGACACTGCAAATGCAAAGGAAATGTATCAGGGAAAAAATAAATGTTAAAATATATTTAAGACATTTCTTTTGACATTTCTTTTGGTATTAACATATTTATTTATTTATTTCTGTATTTATTTATTTATTTCCATTTTTATTTATTCATTTATTTATTTATTTCTGTATTTATTTATACATTTATTTATTTATTTATTTTTACTTATGTCATGTATGGTCCTCCATACGCGGAGCACGTTCGCACACATTTTTAAGTCCTTGTTTTTCAGCACCGCGGACAGCTCCCGAGCTTTCAACAGCCGCGGGGCTGCACGGGCTTCTCAGTCAGTGTAAGTACATACAGCTGCTGAGCTTCCGCAAAATAGATGGTGTCTCTGACCATTAACCCGGACCCGTTCCCTTTTGGAAAATGTACTGCAGCTGTTGCGCTTATCCAAAGTACTGTAATTTGCAACAAGTGAGTAGGAAGGGGATCAGTGTCTCGCTCAAGGACAGTTTGACAGTGTAAGTGGCCGCGGACGGACACGTCAGATTTTGCACAGGCCAGACCTATGGCCTTTTGGCTTCCGGATCCCCAGCCAGTGCACTACACTCGCACCCAGCCTCTGGTCCCCTCTGGCGCAACGCCGAGTTTTTTGTAGGATGAATGCACAGGACTGTCAGAAGTTCCATTAGTGTATGCTGAGCATGTCAGAGCACACTCAGTGTTCAGTTTGAGCAGTCAGGCCCAGGGGCTATGTATTCATTAGGGCATTTAAATATTCCAGTGGTTGCCAAATGGCACCGAGCGCAGGCATCCCAGCTGAGCTCGATGCCAGACTAGCTGCAAGCTTGTCAGAGCACAGATAGCCACAGTGTTTTTATTTAAAAGTTAGTCAGAGGGGTTATTTGTCATTTAAATGTCATTTCATTTAAGCAAAGCAATTTGGTAAAAATCTTCTGAATTATTGGTAATATTTGCTTTGTACATTCAATGTGACAAAATTAAATTAGTTTTTTTTAATCTATAATTCCTCATGTATCCATTTGCCTTAGTCTATCCTGTGTTGTTTAGACCAACTAACCCTAACACTGTAATGAACTACATCTGTCCTCACTTAACTATTAAACAAATGCACATTAAGGTATATTTTTAGGGGATATAACACTGAATCAGCATAAGACAAAGGCAAAGACCATGCAGGGTCAAATTCAGTGTTATATCCCCTTAAAATATACTTTAATAGACATTTTGTTATAATGTAAGTGTTGGATAAATAATGTATATTAAACACTGGTCTTTCTTCCTGGTATTGTTTTGTGGGGTTTGTCACTGTCAGAAACCCATAATCCAAGATGCTGAAATACTTTATGAACACTGTCTATATTTCAAGAAGTTCCAAGGTCATTTCAGATGATTGATGTTGACACAGAGCCGTGCGGAAGATTTAATTACATCGTCGGTGTGTTTATGGATTTACTTTTTGGATCAGGTAATTAGCATGTGTCCTTAACAAGGTTGAACAACTCAACCTTGGTTGTTTTTGATTCCGTGGACATCAGTTCAAAGACGGAAGTCACGGGTTTGGATGTTGCATGAATCTCATTAACATTAAGGTTTTTCCGTGTCTCGCAGTCGTAATAAAACCTGATCAGGCCCTTGTCCCTTCCAGTTGCATGGAGCCTGCTGACATTTTGAACTTGAAGTGTCGCTGAAGCCTTTGGGATTAGGTTGTGCAACAGGATATAATTTGAAAACAGATCCTTAAATGGGCTCTGTGTTGTGCAGAGGGACGAAAAACCAACACACACACTGTCACTCTAATAAACCAACAAAGACATTCATGTGAGCTCTCTCTCTCTCTCTCTCTCGCTCTCTCTCTCTCTCACACACACACACACACACACACACACACACACACACACACACACACACACAGCCATCTCTTTATTCCCATTTGATCCTTTGACTTTAACAGTCTGTCCACAATCGTACCCTGATGCCGCCCACACCACAGCCTGTTTTCTGTATTTCTATATTTAGTCTGCTTAGTGACTGAGATGATTTAACAGATGAGTCCCCTTCACTGGAGACTTGCCGCGCCTTGTTAAGGGAGAAGTAAATGGATGGCAGCCGTTTAATGCAGGTCATTGATATAGAAACTCAAAATATTTGAAAATGTTAAAGTGATTTTCTAAATTTAAACTAGAAATAGCAACTGGGCAGAACAAATCATCCACAGTGCAAATATTTGCTTCAATGCTTACAATGCCTTTTAAAGACAATCATATAGACCACTGCTCTGCACTGTGGTTGAAGTGGAACAGGGGTCTAGTTTAACCTTATAATAAACTTTACTTTTATGGAGCATTTCAACGAGATGCAAAGATCATGACAAGTGATAAAAGGATAATAAATAAAAATCCAATAGGATGAGCAGTAAAAAAATCCGGGGAAGAAAAAAAAAGAAAAAAGGTTAGAGACGAATAAAACAGGCAAATTACACCTATAGTAGCCTATTTCAAGGCTGGAAACACCGTAGCGTGTTTTATGACATGCTTCTAATGAAGCCATGAATCGTGCTCATGACCTCTGGACACAACGACATGCTAACATCCTCAGGTGAACGGCCCACAGCGGCACAGCCCGTCTCCCATCACGTCACCTCCCTCAGCCGCTTCTGCCTTTTCCTCAGCACTAATGAGTTATTGACCCCCTGTGGATGTGTAAAATAGAGTGGGTCTTCTTGGTTATTTATTGCATGTGGCAGCTGGTGTGTTTGTGTCCGTGTGCATGTGTGTGTGTGTACAAAAGGACGCGCTCATTTGGCGAAGCTATTTATACGTGTTCATGTCTGTGTGCGATGTAACGCGGGGAGGGGGGTTGACGGCTGATGTTGGTGCTCGGGGACTGTGTGACTATAGTCTTATCCCTGTCAGTGTAATATATAATTTTGCAACTGCCTCTTGTCAGACATCTACAAATAGAACATATGGGTGTGTATGGTTCACAGCACTTGTAATGCCACCTGTATATTTTAGCACTTGAAGCACATTCGTGTTTGTAACCTCACAGACACCAGAGACCTCCGAATATGTTGTAGCATATGTGACTAATGCAGCTACAGCTGGAAAACAGACATTTGTTGTTGAATGATCTGACTCATTGAATCCATACAGTGCAGTACATTCTGGTTTGGAGACAATAAGATAGGGGACAAGTGTTCCACCCACTGGCACGTCGCTAATTGTTTTTCACCAAGCTCGTTCTCACTGTGTCTATAGGGTGAGTAGCTTTTGTCATCTTGTGAGGAGGTGTGGAAGGGATTAGCAGAGAAAGGGAGGTGTCTGTCACTGTGAGAGCCTCCGCCTATAGCTGCCGTGCATAGATTGCAGCCTGTGCCCGGGGCTCCTCCAGTCCAGTGCACCACCGCTGCACGATTAACTACCGCTGCACAAGGGCACATCGGCTGGATAATGTAAAGCAAGGCCATGGAACTAAACTGAATCATACCTTCCAATACGTCGCCTTGTCAGCTCAACCTTGTAGTATTCCTCTCAGCCTTGCAGCAGAGCACAATACAGATGTGTGTTTATCTCACGGTGTGTAATTAAAAACCAAAGACAGCGTGATGCCCGCTTGGCAAACCCTCGTTGAAATAGTAATTGTTTTCCAAGGACATTGCGCTGTTTACCCGCCTCATCTGTTGAGCACAAAGCTCGCTGCAGAGGTGCAGAGCAGATGCTATGTATACATCTGAACACAAGGTTGTTAACGGGTTCACACTGCCTGTGCAGCCGCAGCAGCAAATTGAAACAAAGCTTTTTTTTCTTCTTCTATTTTTCCCCCCAAGTTGAAAACCTTCATGTTGCAGCTGCCTTGGTGCGGCGGAGTAATGGCTGAGAGAAAGACAGAGGTTAGCAATCTTGTTCAGCTCGGGATCAGAGCTGACATTAACCACCACATTCAGAGTTCATTGCTCATCATTGGTGTGCATAAATTTGCTTGACCGTTATAGCCGGGGCACATGGGACTGCATCCAAGACAGGAAAAATATGATCTAATCTGCTGCGGCATTGAAATCATATTTGTTTGGCAGCACTGTTTCAGGCGATCGTTTTCAGGAATTTATGCCATTTCAGCTGATTGATACTTAAATGTCACTCGCTTTAATACGGCCGGCTCAGACGTGGATCTTTACTGTTGTTTGTTTTTTATATCAGCTGGTGGTGATAAATATCCACAAGTTCAGGCTTCCAGTGTTTTCTCCACTCTTCCTATATTTGTTGCTAATCCCTACATATAAATTCTACTTGTATTTAGTCATTCATCTCTTGCCCACAGGGACTGTCACCGAAGGATAAGATTTAATTCCTAGATTACTATCACCACCCGCACAAGCAAGCGGCTGAGGCAAAGGGTCAGGAGGGGATGAGACTGGGTGGCAGGGTTGTTTGTTTGGGCAGTGGCGGTGTGGGCTTTTCCTGACGTCATTTGTCAGAACTTGGCATTGGCCGGCCTGACCGGTGACATTTGCTTCCCCGCCATGTGGCCCCTGTACTTTGAGGCCAGATGGCAGAAGATGCCTCCCAAGCAGACGACACACAAAACATGCAGACACACATTTACATATAAAGACACACACCGTGCTCACTATCAAGTTTACCTTCACTCAGCGGAGAGCGGGGAGCAGAGCAACGGATCGATTTGTCACCCAAAATAATTTATAAAGCCCTGATGGAATGCCAGAAAGTAAACTTGGGTAAAAGTGGATGTATTATGATTGGAGCCGGATGGATCGATGCTTCCCTCTCTCTGTGAGGCTCAGCTTGTTTGTTCAGGGTGAAATATCATCATGAAAGGAGGCTCTGCAGAAGGCTCTTCCACCTCCCGTTTATTTGTGCTGCAAAATTTCTTTCTCTTCTGCTCCCTGTCTCGTGGCCTCTGTGTTTTTTCTTCTCAGTCCCACAAGGAAAGAGTTGTCAGTCAGCTGTGAATAGTATTCAGGGGAACAGCCAGTGAACGGAGATTTGTCATTGAAGCAGATACCTTGTGATATGGTCCACAGGAACGGGGAGATAAGGGTTGAAAAGCCAACGGAACACTTTGGCGGGCTGTAAATAAGTGTGGCCTATTAACCTCGCTGGGAGGAGGCAAATCAATTTAATCCCTTTGAAAGTTTTATCAATCATAAGCATCGCAGCTTGGAGGAAGACTAAATACATCATATCACTAAACTGTGATAAGCATCGGCGCATAAATCGAAAGCTCCTTTGAGCGGCTTTTGTAAAAAATATTTGCAATTTACCAAAAAAAGCACAAAAACCACAGACGCAGGGAATAGTAGGGGCACTGAGGTGATAATAGCAAATTCCCATGACAATCAATTCATAGGGCAGCCCAGCCCGAGTTACTTTTCATAACATGTTTTTTACTTTGTCTTGCTCTTGTTGTGATCACCAGATTTTAACGAGATGCAATTATTTCTGTGGGAATTGAACCCGAACAATCCCAAATTTGACAAATGAATGCACATGGCATCACACAGAGCGAGGCTGATGTTTCTACCACTGACGAGTAAATAATTAGCTCGAAACTCTGGAAAATACACATATTTGTTCTCTGGCAGAGATTAAGGTTAGAAAATATATACCATACTCATGTCTATACGTTTGATATATTTGGCACAGCTCTGGGGGTGGAGAGGGTCGTCCACTGAAAAGACGGTTGGCGGTTCGATCATAGTCTCCCCCCCCCCATTCCACATGCTGACGTGTCCTTGGGCAAGATGTTGAAGCCCAAGTTGCCCCTGATGGGAGAAGATAGAGAAGATGCACTGTATGAATTTAAGGGGGGAATAGAAAGATCTGTCCTGTGAAGCCCTTTGAGTGGTCATCAAGACTAGAAGAGCGCTAAATAAATATTCACCTTTTAGGACAAGGCTGCAGCAGCGTCCACTTAGCTTTGGAGAAGAAGCAGGAGACAGAGGGACACAGCTTGACTCTTTCCAAAGTTCACAAACCACCTACGAGCACCTCTAAACGCCCCAATCACCACAGTACACCTCTCCCTTTAAAACAAATCATGAAAATGGCAATTATTACGATGACTTAGGAGTTACTGATCATTTATGGCGTTGGGCAGTTCCTTCCAGGGCTCTCTGCTGGTTGCCTGGCAACTACTCAGAAAGAGGTAGAAATACCCTAGTCCGGCACAGAACAGCCCCCTTTAATGGTGAGTTGTAATTTTCTTCTAATTTAGTTTCTGTGGAGCTGCAGGTTTTGTCGGATTTGGTTACTTCACTTGGGGCGAGGCAAGTTGTTTCCTCATTTCCAGTCTTTGTGATTGAATCACTTCAGGCTGCGGGATTATATCTAATGAACACATGTGGGTTAGGGTCAGGGCGTCTGAGCACGGGAGCAAAGTTATTAATGAGGCAAACTCGCAATCAGCATCTCCAGAAAGAAGAGTCTCCATTCAAAATGATGAGAGCAGTTGAGATGTCTCATGAGCTCTGTTCAAGTGCCACTGAGCAGGCGATTGTCTTACCCGCTAAAGGAAATCTTTACATGGAACAGCTTGATACAGAGATAATGACATATTTCAGGCGTGCAGAAAGCGCTATATGGCAAATGAATGGATGAGCTGCAATGAATAACGAGATAACCTGCCTATTAAAGATAAAGGGAAGGTGTCGAGGTCATCAGCGCGGGAGCAGCTGCTATTGGACGGCGGTTCAATTCAAGAGGGGGTGGACGGCCCTTTGAGAGTTTTGTAATTAATCAAAGTCCTCCTTTTAAACTCAACTATTTCACGTTCAATTTTATCTGCTCATCTCCCACATGCAAAGCCCTCGTGTGATGTGAGCCCATATCTTAATTACTCTCAGATCACTGATACCCCCCCCCCCACACACACACACACACACACACACATGTACACGTACACACACACTCCCAGTATCTCTTGGAGAGACAGAAAATCATTTTACAGCTGAGAAGATAAGTCCCTGTGCTCCCGTTAACAGCCCCCCCAGCCAAAGCACATCTGACAGTGTTGTAATGACAGACAGGCAGCGAAGGGCCTTGCTCCGATAATTCCTCAGCTACATACTAATAACGAGCCCACCTCCCCAACCCCCACCTCCCCTGCCCCAACAAACACACACACACACACCAGTGATGGATTTCAAATTGAGCCCCTACAAAAATATTAGAATTTCAAACTAGATATACATCATTAACATGTTATTAATAGGGCTGGCTGCTGGAACTGTCTTGCCGCTCCGCAAGTTTTTCAAGTTGAGTGAAAGATCATTATGAAATTTGTGTTTGGCCATGGGTGTGTGCGTTTGTGAGCGGCCTGCAAAATAGGAAACGCACAAAAAAGTCACACACTTTTATTCACTCCATGTCAACTGCAGAACGGTCACCCGGAACACTCACAATGTCATGTGTCCAGTTCCCGAGAGATTGGGTCTATTGTTGAAAAAGAATAAAAAACACGAGTTGACTCAATAATTCTTATGGGTTACTAAAGGTATTACTATGGGTATAACTTATAGGCCACAAGCAATGAAGCACATTCAGTTTCATTAATCATTTTTTATGAAAAACAATGATTATAAAATCTATAAAGTCATCACAGATAAACCAGGTAGAATGATCAAAAAGTTCACTCTGCCCCGAAGACTTTTTAGGAAAAGCTCTGCACACAACTTCCAGCACACAAACAGTAAAAGTATACCGTCACTTTTTATTGTATTGTAACTGTTTGAGGAGGACTCACTGATGACAAGGACAAATTCTTAACTAGCTCCAGAGCACAGCCCATTTCAAACAGGCAGGTTTAGAACTGCGCTAGGAGATGTTATGATGTTACTAATGATAGCAGCACCAGTTAATAGTAGCTTAATAATAATAATAATAATAATAATAATTGGTGAGTAGGTCAGATCTGGATCCGGCAGCTCTGGAATCAGACGTACTTGCAGTAAGAGAGGGAGTGGGTGAGAGAGAGGAAACTATCAGAGAGACGGCGTTAAACGTTTTGATGTATGTTTTGGTGGCTAATCAAAGAGCTGTGCATCCACAGTGGCTGTGTAGGTGATTGCTAAGGTATGTGTTTACACTCATGAATATCTAAATGGAAAAAGTTTGGACAGCGGGCGTGATTGAAATCTCACAAAAACACCGAGTGTCAGAATTGGACTCTGGCTCACACCGCACAGCAAAGTGCCTGGAGTGGCTTGTCAGATGTTAGGACGGCAGGTAGAGCATACAAGCTTTAGAATGACACAATCCAGTGTGTCTTGTGATGCTAAAATAATTATAAATCCTCCGCTCTATAAATAAACCTGCCACATTAAAGAGCAACATTTTGATATGCTAAGCCATGGGTTTTCTTTATCTGCAAAGGGAGAAAAAAAAGCCAGAGGGCAACGCTGTGGCTTTGAGCGTAGCTCGGGGGTTACGCTGACAACACAAGTGTGTGGTTAAATTAAACAAGAGACTGAAATAAACAGTAGGTAAGCGACCCAAACTGAACCGCTTATATTAAATAGACTTTCTGATGTGCCTGAGCAGACCCGACAGTATAAAAGTCTTTCCATTTTCACTGTGGCGTGGTGTGCCTTCTGTCTGAATCAGAGTAGTAAAACCACATTTTATTACAATTTAAGATTCTCATTATAGCCGGGCTCACCACCACGAGTATAAACATCGTCAGGGCTATTACTGCATAAAGCAACACAAATATTCACCTGCAGCGGTTTGGGTTTTCTTTTTCCCCCACTGGAAGATGAATCAGCACGAAGTCGTCTAATCACCTCCTTTCACTCTTCCAGCTTGTTACCGGCTAATCATGCTCGTTTGAATGACTCACGTGTGTAATTACCACCGTCAAGCAGTCCCAGGTCTAACAGGTCAGCTTACTTAGAAGGCCAAGCCCATTATGGGGGATGTTAAGTTATGATCATAGCTGCAGGCCAGCTGTAGTAATACAACCCCAGGGAGCAAACGCCTGCGCTTCTCATTGGGATATAAAGTGTTTGTTCGACATAGGGCGAGATATGCGTGGCAGGTAGCTTCGATTAGCATAAATGACCATAACTCATTTACGGCTCATCAGAGGCTACGGTTTTCCAATCAGACCGTTTGCGGTGAAACCCAGCGGACCCTGATAATGCGAACAGCTACTCTGTTTCTGTTTTTCCTTTAACAGCATAAAAAAAGGTTCTAATTTGCGTTGGTGGAAGCTAATGATGGTCATGAAAAAACAAGGCGCACGGTTGATTGTTAGTGTTTGTTTCTCCGAGGCTGTGTGAGCAATGCAGGGAGGAAGGGAGGAGAGGGGGGGGGGGGGGAGGGAGACAGTCACGTCTTGGGAAGCAGGGAATTGTCTGTACTTAACTGCACAAAGAAAAGTTCTTGTTTGCGATGCGGCGAGTGCAGTGACACTCAGAGGATTAGTCGCAGCGTTTTCCATAAAGTGAAAACCGCTCTCGGGACACCTTCAGGTCTTTTCTCACTTTCCCTTTAACTCCCTGTTTCCTCCTCTCACTTCTTTTACTCCGCCACACTCCCAGGAGGTGAGAGAAATCAGCCCTGAACTGCTGGAAGAGAGGAGAGGAAGAGGAAGTGAGAACAGGGTGAACATAAATTTGTCAGGTGTGTCTTCACCAAGTTGTGTGAGTGTGTGTGTGTGTGTGTGTGTGTGTGTGTGTGTGTGTGTGTGTGTGTTTGTGTGTGTGTGTGTGTGTGTGTGTGTGTGTTGGGGGAAGCATACGCAGACAGACATCTGGGGATGTCATGGTTTCCCACAGCTATAAACCAATGTTAAAAAAGCCGTACAGATCTGCTGCTGGACTGAACCAGTGTTATGGCTGTTTTATGGACTGTGCCTATCCAATCAGAGCTCTAATTAAGCAGGAGCAGTGTGGGGATGGTTAGAGTGTAGCACCTCATAGCCCCCAACATTATATTGTTTACTGGAGCCAAACGACTCTGCACTGTGTGACTGCTGGAGTGCCATGTTGACATGGCTTTTTTTTTTTTATTATGAGCAAATACGTTTTGTTTTTTTTCCCTGCGCGCCTTCTCTGCCTTAAAGAGTCTCGGTGAGGTGGAGCCAGGAGGCTGTACGTTCTGTTTAACTTCCATTTGAAAAACGGTGCAGTGGAAATGACAAATGGGTGAAGCCTGTTGAGGAGCCTTCAGGGCAGTAATGTAAATAACAGAAATTAATCATCTTCTCCAAAGAGGGAGAAACAAGCCTCGCAGTCACAACAAAGGTCACAAATCCGGCCTACGCCTTCACATCTTCCAAACAAGAAATGACAGACTTCTGACACGCCACTAATGTTTGACTGTGTGGTCCGTGGGTTTTACTGCTTGCGCGTTTAGCGAGTGTGTGTCATCATGCATCGTGAGCGTGTGCGTGAATTTCTTGGAGTGTGGGTTTGTGCGCGTTCTTCTGCAACGGCCTGCCCGTGCACTCGCACGCACTCCATTGTCTGTTTGACTGATTGTTTGGTCGCAGATTCACAGGATACCTTTTTTTTCTCTGAGGCTGAACCATCTACTTTTAGCTGACAGTAAATAGTTGAGCAGAACCAATTTAATCTTGTTTTTCAGCCCGGAATGACATACGGGAGAATAAAGCACTGAAGCTTGTCCCAACTCTACAGGCAGCCGCAACACAGAGGAATAGATGGTAATTGCAATGTGTTGATTTGAACTTATGGACATCATGGGAAGCTATGGCAACACAGTGTGGCATTACCATATACACCGCACAGAAACAAACGCTGCAAACCCTCTCATAGCTACTCTAACAACTTCCAGGAAAACTCATTTGCAGCTGGAGAAAATGCTACCTGACAGATCGATTCACCAGTCGTACCGTCAATTAATGGACAATTCACTCCGGTGGAGAAAAAAGAAATCCTCTGGGTAGCTTTGTCTCAGGAGAGAGGGAGCACGAACGCTGCTCTCCCACATCTCATAAATGTCACAATTAAAACCAACCGCGAGCTGTGTGTACATTACAATGCCTCTCGGGGGACAGCTTGACATTTGGACAATCATGTGGAGTTTCTCCTCACAAAGGAAGTTGGATTGTATGGACCCCGGCAGAGCTTGCGCATTGCAGCATTATTGGACTCATTTGGAAGGGGAAGAGGCGATTGCGTTGGAAATAAAGCATGGCAGAATGTTGCTCTTATATTCATAGCTGCAAGAGCTCCCGGAATAGGCTTTTTCAATGAAGGCGATCTATACATAGAGCTGGTCTGGGCTGAAGTGTTGCTGGTGAGGAGCACACACCAGCTGTCACTGCGGGGAAGGAGAAGAAAATAGCTTTCATGATGGCAGGGAGAGGACGGCGAGGCCACAGGGAGACTGAATCAGGCATACATTTTCAAATAAATCCACACGGGCAAACTGGAATTTGACTTCGGGAATCCAGAGTTTTCCTCGGCAGAACGAAAAACCGCTCGCCATCCCCGGAGAGATCTGCAGACGAGCGGGAGTAGAGCAACAATCGGCAAATCCTTTGAGCCCCTCGAACTCTGCACAGTCCAAACCCGATTAACAGTGGTTTTGCACCAAAGTATGGTCGATGAAAAATGTAATGGAAGGCCCCTGATTGCTTTACATAACACAAGGGGGGATGTGACTGAACTCTATCTAGACTTTCTCCAGATTGAATGGCTGGAGCAGGGGAGCCTAATCGTTGCTCTGTTGCTTATGTTTTTGTTGATGGACAAAATTATGGGATTTGACTAAGAGGATTAAAATGACAGCGGTTAATGAGACACAGCTGGGACTGGATCACAACAGGCGAATTTGAACACACGCATACACACCCACACCCACACACACCCACACCCACACACCCACACACACTCTCACACAGACAGACACACAGACAGACACACAGACAAAGACAAAGACACAGACACAGACACACACCCACACACATACACACACTCTCACACAGACACAGACACAGACACAGACACACACACACACACACACTCAGACAGACACACAGACACACACACACACAAGCACACACACACACACACTCACACAGACACACACACACTCTCTCACACACACACACACACACACACACTCACACACAGGCACACACACAAGTGAGCGTACACATTCTCTCACACATACACACACACACACACACAGAGACACACACACACAAACACACATACACACACACATATACACAGACACACACACACACACACACGCATCTCCAATCCATCCCCCAACCCATTTGAGTGACAAATCCATAAACACATAAACAGACAACACATGCACAAATGAGCATACACATCAACACACATACACACACATACACACAAACACACACACACACACATGTCTCTCTCGCTCTCTATGCTACTCTAACATGCACCTAGAGGCCACGACAGGAGCTGCCACTCACGTCCATATAATGCTCATTACACAAGGTTTATTATCCCTTTCAAATGAACCAGATTAATTCACGTTTTTTTTTTTTCTAATGGATTTGAAGTACTCACAGGACACACTGGGAATAATAGCATAATTGTAAGCTTTCCCCTCACCCCTGCTCTGTCAAGTCAAAGTAAATGTTCCTCTAAATGTTGGTGAGTGGGAGAGAGGCGTTACACGTGCACATGACAACGAGGCTTCTGATGCTGTTAAATGAAATGTAAGGTGGATCACACATCACGGTACTTATTATCTCAGCAAGGGAGGTTGTGTTTTCATTTGTTGCTTGTTTCTTAGCAGGATGACACAAAATCTAGAGGACAGTTTATCGTGAAACTAGGGTGAAAGATGTCTAACGGGTCAGGGGAAAGAACACATTTCATGTCGGTGTGGCTTTGGATCAGGTGGTGGAGCCAGGAATATATTTTTACTTCCTCTAACACTGTGAGATATGATTTATCAGAGAATAACTAATGGATCTTGATGAAAACTGATGAGTCTGTACAATCTGTCGAAGATCCAGAGGAGAATATGGATCTAGTGAATGTTTGTGTGGTTTCAGGAGGGGACTGTTGGATACTATAAAAAGAAGAACAGGATGTACTGTATGATTAAATATGCTTTTCTTTTACTTATTATCACCTTACCTAGCAGATGTGCATTTACGTATTTACACACCGCATGTGTCTGTTGTTTGGTGCAAGGCAGATAGCAAGTAGCAGGGGCCATAAAATCCAAGCAATGAACTGAGCTGGAGGGTAAAAACAGTCCATATAACAGTGAGGTAGTGCAGAGTCAGATTCTCTTTCTCGTCTGTCTAAGCTGTTCCAGCTCTGTAGTCTAAAGACCTATTGTTAATTACTGCAGGTTTTAAGAAACAAGCCATAATCCAAATTTATCAACAAATATAATGGAGTGCTGTGATCATAGAACACTGAATAGGAACCTCATAAGACGTCCACATTGATCCACAGGCCGTTTGAAGCTTTAAACCGCAGCTAAATCAATGTAATCAGTGTTTACTATTGGATGAGGTTTAAGGTCAAAGGTAGGGCTGAATGCTTACATCAGCAAGGTCCATATTCACAGCAATAAAGACGTTCTTAAGTAATGACAGGAATCAAGCAAAATGAACAACTGTGAATTGACTATCGACAAAAAGGCCTGTGTGCCTTACAGGGTTAAAAGAAACTTCATCATCATTTCCACGTCTTCTATGTTAATGTCAGCATGTGATAAACAATGCAGCAGCTGCAGTATCCTGGATATGGAGCAGAGCTTACTTTCATTAAATTATCTCAGATTGATTTCCTGCGATAATCACTGTCATGATCATTTCGGTCGAAAGATTTGTCCTCCCTCTAAAGTCGACTATATCTACCCCCACCCCCACCCCCCCGACGTGATGTATGTAAAATCTTAATCACTATCTTGGGCATGATGTCTTCATGAGCAGCCGGCAGCACACCCCTGTACACACCAAAGACAACATGCTTGATTAAATTCATGGGAGCCCATGGTGTGCCTACACGACACTAATGTGGCCTGAGCCTATATGAGGATGTAAAATGCATGTAAATAAACAGGCACCTAGTTTAGAGATTCTAAATAATGTAAGCAGCAAATTATTAATCACGGCTGGGAGCACGTCGAGAAGACAGAGTACCTGCAACGCATGCATTTCGAAAGCAATCGTGATGAAGCCAACTTGTGTGGGTGCGCTGTGCATGTGTGCGTGTGTGTCCATGTGTGTGTGTGTGGGTGTTTTAATGTATGTACTCCTCGTGGCTTGTGCACACAGCAGCGTTGCGGCACAGCACGTTGGCTCATGCAACAGTGGAAAACGACGTTTCCCCGCATCAGTTCGCAGCGGCACATTTATTGTGATTCCTCTCATCTCTCAATCTCACACTGCGGCCCAGTGTTCAGCTGCGATATTCAAAAGGGGGGGGGGGGGGGGGGGGGAGGGAGGGGTGGCGACTGTGTTATAATCAAACTTTGATAAAAAACAAGCTGGGGTTCTCCCTGAGATGCATGCATTAGATCGAGCCGTGCCTCAGCCAGTGAGATACAAAGGAGAAAATGCTGAGAAGGATTGGAAATCAGGGGAGGATCACAGCGGCGAGGTCGTGGCTGAGAATTTTCAGCTGCACGGCGCGATGCGGACTGAGGAGTAGGCTCCCGAGATCAGAGGAATAAACTCGTCTGTTTGCAGCTTTCCTGTGGTCATGCCTGCAGGACGGACACGACATCACACCATGCGGTGCCGCAGCCTGCTGCTATTAAGATTCAACAATTAAGTCAAACGCTTGTTTAGGCTGTAAACAGTCAATCTGCTCTAATATTTGCAGACATGTCGCCCTTTCAAAGCTCGAGGGCCACAGCATTATTTAGCCTGGCCAGATGTTGTGATGAATTAGTGAATTTCTGCGAGTGTGCTCTGAATTCCATTATGCCACTGTTAAACAGGCAGCCCATCCGCAAGTGAGCATGTATTTCTGCTCAGTCGTGTTATTTCCTGCCAGCAGAAGATAGATCTAACCACCTGTGTACATATTCTAATACAACATGATTTATACGGGAGCACTGTGGCCGCGGCTGAACAAATTTGCTGTAATAGGAATTGACATACTCGCTGAGATGTAAAAAGCAGTGCGGGAGGTGCCCATTGACCCACAGGACCCTATCATCTCTGGGTTAAAAGCTGACTGAGACCAGTGACTTTAATGCTAAGAGTGAAATGGAACAAAAAGTTATGCCTCCATTTCAAATCAGCCCGAGTTTCAGCCTACACACAGGGCATGCTTCAGCGGTCTGAGAAATTACTGGATACCACCCCTTCCAATTTTGCCATCACTGGACCAGACTGTTGCAGGCTTTTGAAACAATTACCCCAAGGGGACGAGAGTAACCTTGTTTACAGCCCATTGAGCAGCCACAGTTCCAATTTAGCCCAGGTAATTACGCCATTGTTATCTTCTTCTAAATCTTCACCAAAGTCGCATCCCAGAAAGTGGCCTTTGACTCGGCCGCTCGCCCTTCTTGGACACTGATTGAAAAAAAGGCAGCGTCAGTTAACACAAAGGCATTCCTATTGTTGATGCTTGTGTCCGTTCTCCAGGTGTTGGTGACCCCGCGCAGCCTCGTCACCCAGAAGACATCAGTCACACTAACACACATCTGTCGCACCGCTCCAATCCACTCCATCACCGCCACGGTTGGTCTCTCTCTCCTTGAATTTTGCAGCCCCACTTGGAGAGGACAAACACATTTTCTGATTTGCCTCTAATCTTCAGTCCAACCTCAGTGTGGGCCACAGTCAAGGCGGCACAACAAGGACATGCACTCCGCAGGGGGGGCTCACCATTAGCACAGCATCCTGCCTCCACCGTAGTGCAATGGGGACAGGGCAGAGGGATACGCTCCAATTAGAGATGGAGACATGGGGACTTTGCCCCTGACATGTCCCTGCTGCTCCACAAAAGGAAAGTGTGAGCACGCCTTCCTCATACAAAAGGAGGGCTTACCTTCCTATCATTTTTCCTGCCTCGGGCTGTCGCTGTTCATTCACCTCATGAAGCCAAACCATTTCGCACCATGCTGTTACTTTTCCTGCAGGGTGCAGCCTGGGTGTGTGAGCCTGTGAGCATGAATGACTAGTCAAGCTTATTTGTCTACTATATATTTCTATGGAAGAAAACGAGTGTGCTCTTGTGTGCGTGCGCTTGCTCTTCGGTGCCTGTGTGAAAATGATATCCTGAGGTGGGAGGAGGTCTTTGGCATGCATCTCTTGTCTGAGGCTTCCGTCAACAGAAATCCATACTTTTATACGGTGCAGCATGTTCAGATTTCCTGCAGTGAGTTGAAGGTAGGTATACAGCACCAGCTTCATGCTTCCTGCATTTGCATGCTGCACAATCTGCTGACGCCCTGTGGGAACTCGCTCCATGCACTTGCATTGTTTTTACACTCCTATGTGAAGGGAACCAATTTGAGGCCACAGACGGTCCGATTTTTCATCAGGATGTGTGTACATGAGAAGTAGGAGACACAGAGGAACGCATAACAACTACACTCGGGTATGAATATTTCATTTTTGTTCTATATGAATAAAACACATCATGGTCCCAATTCAACCATCGGGCTGCATACCTTTCACTCCTCCTGTGTGTATCTGCAAGGAGAGGGATGAGCACTCCGATGCAAACTAGTCTTTCCATTATAAGGCGCTTCCCGTAGAGTCTGAACTTCATCGATGGCCTGCAAATGCGAGAGCAGCCCAGAGAAATCCAGTGTATTTGGTTGATTATGCAGAGTATCAACTATGCATGAAGCAATTACATACCAGGGCCTTGGGGCTTGGTTGGAAACCGAATGCATGAATTCCTACAACAATCCCTCCCTCCGCTCACTCTACATGGCCATTCATTAATCCAACCAGGCAGCCATTTGTTTGTGCAAACATTAGTTTAGCTGTTTGTTTGTCTGTTCGCTCAGCTGTGGAAAAATTCAGTTTTTTTTCTTTTCTTCATCTGCTTCAAGACGTCTTGTGACACAATCTAAACAGATTTCAATCTGAGCTGGAGAAAGTGGCCGCGCTGATAAATAAAGGTCAGAGGTAGAAGAAGCAGGCCCGCGGACAAGGCTCCCAGTGACGGGAAGAAGTGAGACGAGAAATAAACCACTGGATCGGCAGAGGCTTAGATTGATTGGAATTTAGAGAGAGGGAGGGAAAAATTAAATTGGGGGAAGGGGTGGAGGAAAAGAGGAGGGGAGGGAGGGAGTGAGAGGCTGGATCAGATTGAGGGAGAGAGAGCGAGAGGGAACAGCAGTCAGCATGTAGGGCCGAGCCAGAGAATGAGATTTTTGCCCTGAGAGCAATAACTTCAAAAGCTTCTGTGGGCATTTCTTTACAAAATTTTACCCTAAAAATAATCCAGATTTCTCAGAGGGAGAGAATGTGTGTGTGTGTGTGTGTGTGTGTGTGTGTGTACGTGTGTGTACGTATGTCTACGTGTGAGAGAGAGAGAAAAAGGATAGGGATGAGAGAGATGTAAGAGAGAAGCATCTCCGTGGCAACCACACCCCCTCATTGATCCCCCTTTAGAAAAGAATTAATAACACATCACCCGTTGCACTAAGTCCAACATTTATGATGGCTTTAAAGGTTAAGCAATACACTGCATTAGCATGTCCTAAATTAATCTGGAGCACCTATTGATTCGTGTGTGTGTGTGTGTGTGTGTGTGTGTGTGTGTGTATGTGTATGTGTATGTGTATGTGTATGTGTATGTGTGTATGTGTATGTGTATGTGTACGTGTATGTGTATGTGTATGTGTGTATGTGTATGTGTATGTGTATGTGTATGTGTATGTGTATGTGTATGTGTATGTGTGTATGTGTATGTGTATGTGTACGTGTACGTGTATGTGTATGTGTATGTGTATGTGTATGTGTGTATGTGTATGTGTATGTGTATGTGTGTATGTGTATGTGTATGTGTATGTGTACGTGTACGTGTATGTGTATGTGTGTGTTTTCAAGTTGTCTCAAACACTTGTCTGTTCCTGTGTTTTTTGTGCGTCTGTGCTCCTGTCTGTCTCCCTTTCTTCCATCTGGATTCTTTAAATCCCATTCTCTCCCTCTAATCCACATCCCCCATCGCCACAATTGTGCATCGCCCCCTCTCTTTCTATTTGCTTGATCGCTGCTGTCTGCATAGCGAGGAGCCGCATCTCTGTGATTCACTTGGCAACCACTTGAGATAAACATGTTTTGGTGGACAGACGCCTGGGTCCTGGTCCGGAGGAGCAGGACGGGTAAGACAGACTGACGTGGGTGGGCCCTGCACTGGTCCCAACTTCAGTGTGGCAGCCACTTGTCCAGATGGTCCGGAGTCGAGCTCTCGCCACTGTTAATCAAACGCACCCACTCGCTCTGTCTTGCCTCGCCATGGCCCCTAGCATCATGTGACAGTGGAACCAGAGAAAATTAGCTCCTAATTATAGGCTCCTCTCTGTGAAGAATGGTACTGGTGCTGACTGGTGTGTGTGTGTGTCAGCGAGTGGAGGCTGGGTGGTTGACTCACTGAGGGGCCGAGGCCTGCAGACCACGCAGAGGACAGGCAGAACACGCACACACTCTCACGGGCAATGGCGGAGACACGAGTGATTACACACACATACAAGCAAGGCAGCACAAGCAGAAGCTCCCTTCTTTCTGGTTGATGTGTGCATCATCTCTCCCCCCCCCCCCCCCATGACGCTGCCACAACAGAAACCACTTGTGTTCCATCTCTGATCCAACAGGATTAATTACACACACAAAAGGAAGCTGATGCCTCTGGTTTCTACGCTCTGCAGGCTCCCTTGTGTTGAGGATGATGTAGTTAATCTTCACTGGGAACAATGGATATTTTGTACTGGTGTATTTGGTCGTGACGCGGATGCAGAGCAGAGCTTGACTATGCTGCCATCTTGTGATTGCATCTCGACAAGCGCAGGATGCAAATGAGTGGACCAGGAGACTACTTTATGAATGCAACACTAAACGATGACCCAACATTGATGTCAGAGGTAAAGGAAGGGTTCAACCAGGATCAGCGCTCAGCTTAGAGCGCCTGTGAGCAGAGAGACTATATCCGGACAGCTGCTCGGAAGGATGAGCCAGCAGTGGTCAGAAAATAGCTCTACAATTAAATTATGAAGATCCACAAAGTAAAAGACGTCTCCTGCTGAGCTAGCAAAGCGTATACCAGCTCTATGAGAGACCGAATAAACTCAATCACTCTCGTCTGGGAAGGAAGCAATGAAATCTTTATTAGGTCTGCAAAGACTTACCAAAAAAAAAAAAATAGGTTAATATAACAAAAAAACAACAATCAATTTCTCATTCTTAAACCATACAAAACCATATTGAACCACACGTTAATACTTCTGATTATTCCAAAATTTCTCAACATTCATATATTATGTGTATTATTTGTTTACAGCACAACAAATAAGGAGGAGAAGCTTTATGGACGGACAACACTAAAGACTTTAAGCCCTTATATCACTCTGAACGTGGATGCTTAGTTTTCATGAAATGTAGAGTTAATACAAAACTTTGGCACAGTAGATATTCTATCGTCAATAAAAAAACGTAAGCGAAATGTTCTTGCAGGTTTTAGTGCATGTTGAGTACACAGTAAATCCGTTGGAGAACAGAAGTACCGGAGAGTTTGATTGACGCGTGCACATGTCACGTTAAAGGCTGGTGGGTCAGCGGCGGACAGTGATTTGGAATATTGGGACAGTTCATTTTAGGCCACGGCCACTTTGTAGGGGCTCCCGGGGACGTTGTCGTCTCCCCATTTGACAATGACGGTGTAGCTGCCCTTGTCCTTGACAGTGTAGGTGACGTTGTAGAGCTTGTTGCCCATGTGCTTGACGTACACCTCCTCGCAGGGAGTGTGGGGTCCGTGCACGCCCACTATCAGCATGTTGCTACCTGGAAAGAGAAGGAATGATAATAGCTGGGGTGAAGGAAAGTTTGTATATGATCACCTGATTCTGAAGCTCGCCTCAGCTCTACTTCAGCATTGTATTGTCTTTCAGCTCTTTGTTTTTCACAGCGTACAAATGTTTGATTTCATATCCTCTCTTATATGCCTTTGCTATACTAGTGCACCACCACTGCTGCACAAGGAGCTGTTCATCTTTTTATTCAAAGTTCAGTGAAGCTCGACAAAGTAGGTAGCTGATAAGATGTACGGTTCTTCAAATATGTGAGTCATATATAGACAGACATATATTTCAGATCGATTCAAATACAACCTGTTTCTGTCTTTTGTCCTTATGTGGATGATTGTCTCACCTGCTTTGCTGCTGTCAATTGTAAAAGTGTTCTTCTGTCCCACCAAGGCTTTGGTCAGCCCCGCTCCATGACAGACCACCTTGCTGGCGTCGGATGTCAGTTTGGTTGAGGTGGCGGTGGAGGAGGACGCGCTGTAGGCTCCACCCACTTTGGAAGACTTGGTAACTGTTTCGACCAAGACAGAGGAGGTCTCATGGAGGCTGTGTCCCCCTGAGAGCCGGGCACCTAGAAGATGAAGAAGACCCCGAGAGAGAACGGTTATCTAATGTGAGCCGCAGCTCAATAAAGACATTACTTAATACAGCCAGCGTTGACAAAGATATGAGGGAGGCTCGGGGAGGACTCCAGCCTGAGCTCATAAAGGAAAATATTTCATACTACTTTCTAATAAAGTTAACTTTCAGGACACATGGGAATTCTTTTCAATCTCGAAAGTATTAAAAAAAAACTGCACTGAGAAGTGACAGGAGGGTATTGCTGTCGTGCCAAAAAAAGACAGCAGTCTAAACGCAGATGACACAACATTTTCCCTGACTTCCACACTTTTTTTTTTCAGAGGAACATTGGTTTCATAAGACACTTGTCATCTGTGATCCACAGATCAGATGGGAGAATGACTGTGAAGCGGACCTGTGATTTTTGCTTTGAACGGGCTGCCCACTATGTGCTGGGGCCCGCCGTATTTGATGGTGACGAGATAGTTGCCAGGTGCCATTGGGGTGTAGTTGATTTTGTAGCCCTCGGGACACTCGCGGCAGTCCATCTTCACTTTGGACGGCCCGTCGATGTTGACGGACAGAGTGCCCGAGCCCGCGTTACAGGTGTTGACCACAAACTCTGAGGATACACCTGGAAGAGTCAAGAGGGAAAAATGATTATTTTTGGCACCTTATGTTATTTGAAAATTGAAAAAACTCAATCAAACGATATTCACTCAGTAGATTTTTTAGAATTGGTGCTGATCACTACCTGTGGTTCCTCCCTGTAGTCCAGCACCATGTGCCGTCACCATGCCTGGGTCTCCAATCAGCCCCAGGTCGCCCACTCGTACATTAAAGGGGCTTCCAGGAATGTGGCATCCATTGAACCTGACGTCGATGGAGTGAACTCCATTCTCCCGCGGAATGAAGCGAATTGTACTCTTGTCTGAAAAACGCGAAAAAGGGAGGTGGAGATGTTAGCATCCAGCACTCTTGAACATAACTTAAACTGAATTGTGCTGAATTGTACTTGGTGCATACCGCTGTCAAGCTCGGTGACATAGCATTCCTCAGAGGAGCCAGAGGGGGTGTGGACCTTAGCATCGACTACACCTCGAGTGCCGTTCCTCTGCACCATGAAGGAGGCTTCATGGTTCACCTTCAAGTCCTTCTCCTTGAAGAGATACGGGATATCATCAGGATATCAGTGGAATTGCGTTGTGTGTGTGTGAGACTGTGTGTGTGACTGTGTGACTGTGTGTGTGCCCGCACCCTGAGGGACACAACGCGTGTGACTCATCATGCCTGAACAAGAATAGATCGAGTGGTTGGGTGTGCGTTAGGCAGAAAAGGTCAAAGTTTACGGCGAGGCGTTCAGTGTTTTTCACCCCACAGGCCGCCGAGCGGTCCTCGAAGATATGAGAGGTAGCCTGACATTTTAAACGTTTCATATTGTTCTTCACTTGGCGTCTAGTGGCAGAAAAATGATATGCTGTGAAGAGGCATTGCAGTGGACCAAAACTATATGCTTTTAGCCTTGTTGGCAGCTGTTATTTAAAAAAAACAAGCATCTGTGAAGTGAGGAGACCACCAGTGTGATCGGTCGCAGAATTCTTTTATCGCCTTTTCTTTCCTCTTACGCAGAAACACAATCACACGGACTAGCCTGCTGCCCACACATAGCACAGCTTGTGTTGACCCACATTAAGCACAAGGACAGTTAATCCAGCCCTTCATCGCTGGCCAGCGTTGCAGAATTTCAGTCGAGGACGCTGCTCAGACACCGGCACTCAAGCCCCCTTCAAGGGCAAAGGGCCATCGCACAGAAACATCTACATGACTTTAAATTCAGATAAATGATTTGGCTCGTGTCAACTGAGCGCGTGAGATCTTACGTGAATGCTGGTGAGAGTGAGCCTGCGAGCCTCGTCTGAGAGTGTGGCGATCGGCACGATGAACGGGCTGTCGGGGATCTGCTCGTTGTTGAACTTGATGGAGACCTCGTAGTCACCTGGGGGAGGCAGAGAGGTTGTTTACTTTCTACCTTGGTAGGAATTACTGAAAGGTTGAGCGCTGTAGAGAGACACAACACTCGGATGACACAGGCAAAAGAGGAAGTTCTACCTGGTTCTTTCACTATGTAGGAGACTCCGCAAGAACCGTCCTTTCTGTCCTCAAAGGAAATTTCAGCCTTGCTCGGACCCTCGACGGCGATGGACAAGCCGCCAGCACCTGCCTCCCTAGTCCAGATACTGAACTCAGCTAGCGAAAGTAGGACAAAGGTAGATCAGATGATGGGTTTGCTACTGTTTGAAGAAATAATGAAAATGATTTCTTGAACAATACTTACAGGGTGCTCCAGCCACGCCCCTCTCCAGGCCGGGCCCTCCAGCACGCACCTTGTGTGCTCCTCCCTCCCCCATGGGGCCCACCGTAAACTGGAAGGGGCTCCCGGGGACGTGCTGCCCTCTGTATTTGACATTGACCGTGTGGGGTCCCATTTCCTGAGGGATGAAGCGGACGCTGTAGGTGCTGCTTCCTCCGTCCACAAGGTCAGCGTCCACCGTTTTCCCACTGGGACTGGTCACCTGAGCCGTCATGGCCTGCGAGCCGCTCTCAACTGGCGAGGCAGAGGAACACAGAAAGGTTAGACACAAACAAGACAAGTGTGTTTCTGCAATTCATAAAGGGAGTTTGAACTTCACGGACTCTCACCCTCGGGTCTGGCCGTGATGCCGGCAAAGCTGCTGAGGCTCTCCCTGCCCAGAAAGTCTCCGAAAACGTCTCTGAACGGGGTTCCTCCCCCGCCCACCTGGGTGCTCTCCTCCACTCGTACCTCCCTCTTGGTTTCGCCGCCGCGGCTCTTGCTGATCTCCGTGCGCTCAGTGCGGGTGTAGGTGTGGCTGCTGCGGGTGAACGTCTTGGTCAGCCTCTCCTGAGCTGAAACCATCTGGAACCAGTTTCCTGAGAAGGCAGTGACAATACAAATGTGAGTGTGAAACGGTTTGATTTCTTTGAAGATAGGTGCCCGCTGCCATATAACCCCCTCTGAGTGGTTTCTCTTCTCACCTGGGATTTTGAGGTTCAGGCCACATGTGCTTCCCACTGAGGCAATAGAAGACGCCTGCCTCTTCCTGGTAATGCTCTCTTTGATTCTTCCATCTCCAGTCACCTTCACTGTGAAAGGACTTCCTGCATGGCAAGAATGCAAATAAAGAAAAATTATACTATGGTTTGATATCTCCACCAAGTAGGTTATGTCTTCACCCCAGTCGTTATGGGAGGATTTGGTATGGGTCGGGAAAGAACCCGCGTTACATTTTGGTGAACATCACAAGGCAAATCCAGTATTGTTTTGTTTTTTACAGGAATAATCTTTATGAAAAAAAAAAAATATTTTCCAAGTAAAAGATTCTGACCTGGGATGTGCTTTTCAGCAAACTTGATATTGACAATGTAACTGCCAGGTTCTGTTGGACAGTATGTCACTCTGCATGTCCCATCCTCTACATCTTCACAGTTAATATCCACTTTGCTCGGACCCTCAACCGACAGTGCTAGACCTCCGTAACCTAAAGGGAGGAGGGGAAAAAAAATTTGAATAATTTATATATATTTTTGGTTATTCGTGCACTTTTCCCAATCGTATTTTGCTGAGAATGTGAAACATTAAAATCTTACCCGCATTCCTTGTATCTACGAAGAATTCAGCCATTTCGAAAGTGTGCGCCTCCACGAGGCCTTTGCCGAAAGCCTTGACCCGGCTGGCCTCGCCGATCTCTGACTGGCCAACCATGATCTTGAAAGGGCTGTTAGCTACGTGCAAGCCATTTTTCCTCACGCTGACCTCGTGCTCACCAACCTCCTTAGGGGTGAAGGAGATACCTGTGAACATGACAGAGGTCGGGAGTGGGGGAAAAAAAAGTCAATACAAAGAATCAGGAAAATAAAATCGAAATGCATTACAGAAACCCAACAGTGTCTTTTCTACTCAAATGAGTGTCTCACCGAGGTGTCTGTTGGGCAGTCTCTTGAGCAGGCAGGGCTCCTCGTTTCCTGATGGAGCTCTGATACTCGCAGTCAGAGAGCTCAGATCAGTCTCTGTGATCTTGAGGGACACGTCAGCCGATGTGCCAACGTTCAGCTGGGACGTCCTGGTGATGGAGTCGTCCCCTTGACAAGATAACAGTGGTTTAAACATTTGTCAATCCCTAAAAAGTCATTTATAGGGTACCTGTCTGCTATGAATACAATCAACAGTATAAAAAACTATATTTATTTCCTCACCAGTAATCTTAGCAATAAAGGGACTGCCAGAAATGTGCTTGTTGTCAAACTTGACGATGATATTGTAGTCTCCAGGAGTCGTGGGCAGGTAGGACACAGTGCAGGTTCCATCTTTGTTGTCCTTACAGGTGATCTCGGCCTTAGAGGGACCCTCCACTGCCAGTGACAGACCACCTGAGGGGGAGAAAATATACATACAGTTTGTAAAGGTTAAGTGATTTAACACAAATGCACTGTGTAGTAGCAAATATCCCCGGAACAAGGTGCTTTACCTTCTCCTGCATTCTTGGTGACCACAGTGAAAGTGGCAGACTTGTTGACCATGCCGTAACTCAGACCTGGACCGTAAGCAGTCACCACTCCACTGTTCACAGCATCAACATAGAACTGCAGAGGGCTTCCTACAGGGAATAGAATCAGTGGCAAACAGTCATTAGACCAAGAGTCGTGTGCAAAAGTGTCTCAGTATGAGACATCTATCATATCTTCCTGACAAGAATAAGAATTAAAATCAAGCTTGTTTTCAAAGGGGACAGTCATTTCATATCTTTCTGCTGTGGTGTGTTTGTGACCTGGAATGTGGTTGCCGTCATATTTGATGTCCATCTCGTGCAGGCCTCTCTCTATGGGCTGGTACTTGATAGTGATGGTGCCATCCTTGTTGTCAGTGATATGCGGGCGAGCAGTCTTCCCCGAAGGCATTCGCACCTCACCTAGAAATGACAGCGGCACGGTTAAACAGCAGTGACCTAAAAACAATGTGTGTGTGTGTGTGTGTGTGTGTGCAGGATTTTGTTTCAGTGTGAGTGGGGCTTGTCACACCTGTGATTTCTCCCTGCTGTGGCGTGAAGGGGACGAGGAAGTTAACGGGGCGGAAGAGAGGATCCACGGTATCGCGGGGAGCTACTGGCTCATTTGAGGCCTGTCAGTACAGAGAGAGGAGAAATAGTTGGTTTCTTTTATACATATTTCTTAGGTGTTTTTTAGCATTTCTTTGAGAAGGCAGTGAAGGATTCACAGAAAACAGAGAGAGCAGAGCAACGACGAGCAGTATATATATATATATATATATATATAGAAATACAAAATCTGACCAAGAGAACTCGAGATAGCAGCTTATAAAACACTGTTTTACTCACCATCACATGGAAGGGGCTCTTAGGGATGTTCTGGCCCCCAAAGCGGATAGTAATAACATACTTTCCAGGTTCGGGGGCAGTGTAGTAAATGTCAAAGGTCCCATCACGATTCTCCACCACGTCCATGTCCAGCTCCATCCCCTGTGGGGTGAGCACTTTACAGGTCACCTTGCCTTTCCCGGCAGCCTTGGCATCCACAGTGATAACAGTATCCTCAGAGGTCTGCAGTTTCTGAAGACTCGCTGTGAAGGACAGAGATTGAAGAAGGTAAACAGAGCTGCTCAAAAGCACGGCCTCCTGGAAGAGCTTTCTAAACTAAACAGTGATTACTTACACATGCCATGTCCAGCAATCGACACTGGAAAGAAAAAGAACATAGTGTCGAAAATATTATACCGAGTATATAGTGAATAAAAAACTGAAATATGTAAGTAAAATTATCACTGCAGTTATGAATTGAAAGTAGTTTTCTTACCAGTGAGGCGACATTTGCTGGCGTCTCCTGTGGGCAGCGACTGGATGCAGTATGGGGAGTAAGGGATCTCATCTCCGCCATATTTAATGGTGATGGTGTAGGGGCCTGTAGAGTCAGGTACATACGACACAGTGTAGGTGCCGTCCCTGTTGTCCTGGATGGTTGCATTCTTTGGTTTGCCTTCTGGGTCCTGTCAGTAAAAGGCATGGAGTTGTTTAAGATGACAGCTTATGATCAGATACATTTTAAATCTTTGAATCAATGTGGCTGCAAACCCACCAGGATCTGCACAGTGAGTAGACCCTCTCCAGCATCACGAGCATCGATGGTGAACTCCACAGGGAGACTAGCAGACACACCTTTGGTGTCCAGACCGGGGCCACTGGCACGCACCTTACTGGCATCATGCCCGGGCTGAGACCTGACCTTGAATGGGCTGTGGAAGAAGGACGGTGTAATTACTAAACACAGTCCGGGCAAGAAGACAGAAACAGAAACAGAAAATGTGCTGAGCTGAGCTGCACTTTTCTTTGAACACATGCTGTACCTTTGTGGGACCTCCTGATCTGCATATTTGACACCGACAGTGTAAGGGCCGTCCTGAGCTGGGGTGTAGTGAACTGTGTGGGTTCCATCACCGTTGTTCTTCACACCTACTGGCTCCACGGTACCTGAAATTATGACATTGTATAAATAAACGCATACAAGGACACTGATATTTATCATAGTGTACCAGTTTATGGGCTTCCATTGTCCTCACCTGTTGGGCCGTAGAGTTTGACATCCAGCTGGGCCTGTCCAGCCTTGGTGCAGTCGACTGTGAACGTCTGAGGAATATGGGCTCTTACTCCGCCGCCCAGACCTGGACCTGAGCACTTCACTTTGCTGGGGTCCACGGGGTCCCTCACTGGCACGCGGAACGGGCTGCCAGGGATCGGGTGACCTCCGTAGTTGATGTTGACGTCGTAATCTCCAGGAGTGAAGGGGACGTACTCCACACTGCAGCTGCCATCTTTATTGTCTTTGCAGGATATCTTGGCCTCTGAGGCTCCCTCGATGGTCAGGCCCAGACCTCCTGTACCAGCGCCCCTGGGAGGGAAACCAAAAACTTATTTTTCCACATCTATTTGAGAAACTTCCCAAGAAATGTCGCCTTTGAATGAGATTTATCAATACCTGGTCTCCACAGTGAAGCAGTTGGACTTGTTGGTTATTCCTCCTTCCAGACCTGGGCCAAAGGCGCGGACCCGGGTGGGATCACATCCCTCCACCACAGACACTCTGAAGGGAGTCTTGGGTACGGGTGCGTCATCGTAAAGCACCTCTATCAGATGCATTCCTACAAACAAAGAGATACTTCAATAAAGGATATCACATCTCTCTGCTTGAGTATCCTTTAAATGGAGCAACCAATTTCTGCTATTGCCACTTGCTTTTAATTATGGGACAGACAAATTCCCTTTTAGGGAGATAAACATCTGTTTGTTTATAAAAGATGCCGTCTCGAGTGCAGACGTTCTGGAGAACGTACAAAGAATTACATCTGTTCCCTACTCATTATTCTGTTACAACGTTCCTCTGACAGAGCCCCCTCTGTAGGCCTACATGCCAGATTCCCAGTCACAATACTGTGATATTAGAGTGTGTCTGCTAGTGGAGAAGTGCTATGTGATCTCTCAGCTTTGTGTTATAGGTCTCTATTAATAATCCCCTGTCATTCACCCCTCCCTTCCCTACTATATTGCTGTGGGCAGGCAGCAGCCTTCAGCACACATACCTGCCTGGTTAAGAGCTTCTGTTCCAGAGCACACTATTTATAAAACAGAGCGTGTCTGCCTGCGTCTCTGCCCCTCAAAGCGTTGCTACACTGCATCATTATGTATTTATACACCTTTCTATCTCGCGCTCTCTCTTCTCCCACTCCTTTGCTTTATTCCCAATAAAGCACCTGTTAGTGGTTCCTCCGTCTGTCTCCTTGCACACTCTCAGACAGGCTGTCTATTCAAAATCCTGTTTACTGACAGCAGATAAATAAAGGTCGGTAGGTTTGTAAATGATAACTCTTTTGCGAGCACTGACACAACACAATGGAGGCTCCTAGATCCATCGTTGCTTTACAATGCCTTTCCACCTCATAATTCTTTAATTGCCCGTATTAACAATGCTAAATGACTCCTACCATCTTCGAACGCTGTGTACTCCACTCTGTATGTGCCGTCTCCCTTATCGGTGATGAAGCTCTCTGTGTTGGTGCCAGAGGGGCTGATGATGTGAACCTTCACATGGTTTCCTCCAACCTTGTTGAGGGTGCGGGCGTCGACGATGAAGTGGGTTGTGACTTCTCTGAGGACCCCTAGACACAGAAGAGCCCTTCACGCTATTTGTTTTTCAGAAAAAAGTAACACAGTCTCAACACTCGTTATACCTCTGCTAGACCAGGACTGCAACTACCAGTTAAGCAATTCCCTTATAAATTGATCACTTGATTGTTTTTTCCTGTTTATAAAGGAATCATTAAGTCTTTAATATGTCAGATAATAGTGAAAGATTCCCACAACCTGACCTTTTTCAGCAGCAAATACTCACACTAGAGAGATTAAACGTTATATCTAGCATTAAACTTGCTTTTATGTTGAACAAATCATCATTTAATAATCATTTTAGTACTAATACAAACTATAACTGTATGAAAGCCCTAATAATTACTGCCGACTCATCAGGTCTTTGGTACCTCTGGGCTCCACTCCTGGTCCGTAGACATGCACCCCGCTGGTGTCCACAGAGGGCTCCACCTGCAGCACCTTGGGAAACTGAGGAATCGTATGGCCGCCGTACTTGATGGTGATGGTGTGTGCGCCGTGGAACGATGGGGTGTACGTCACGGAGAACGTCCCCTCTGCACTTTTCTTGATGTGCACTTCAGTCTTAACCCCTTTCTCCGACACAATCTCGATGGTGAGCTCGGCGTCGCCCGCTCGGCTGCAGTCCACAGTGAAGGTCGCTGGTTCGCCTGCCTTGGCCTTCTCCAGACCGGGACCGCTCGCTGTCGCCTTGCTGGGATCGAAGGCCGGGCGCACTGCAGCCTTGAAGGGAGAGCCAGGGATGTGCTGCTCCGCGTACAGGATGTTGATAGCGTACTCCCCGTGCTCAGTGGGCAGGTAGGACACTGAGCATGTGCCGTCGCCGTTGTCCTGACATTCAATTTTAGCTTCACATGGGCCCTCCACTGTCAGGCCCAGCCCACCTGCACCAGCTGCCTTTGTGTCAATAGTGAATGGAGCGGGTTTACCCACAATGCCTCCCTTCAGGCCTGGGCCATAGGCTCTCACCTGTAATGCAAGTAAGGTCAGTTTTTGAGATGTGGTGCAACAAACTAACTTGTTTAAGTTAACTTATTTAACATTCAGAGAAAAACATTCAGCTTTCATGAACTTTACCTTAGAAGGATCAGCAGGCATCACTGCTTCAACCCCAAAGGGGCTCCCCATTACGGGGTTGCCATCGTAGCTGACATCAACCTTGTACTGTCCCTCCTCTGGGGGAATATACTTCACACTGTGAGCGCCTTTGGCTTTGTCAGACTCCAGCTTGCATGGAATCGGGCGACCAGAGGGTGAGGTCATCTTCACGCCTACGTTGCCCTGCCCACCGGCGCCCTTTGTGTTAACTGAGAACTCTTGATCCTTTCCGACTTCCACTTCTGTAAGAAAGAGCTTCATGAAACACTTTATAAGACTTAATCAAATTTATGAATACATAATTTGTGTAACTTACTGGTGTCCAATCCATCCACTTTCACCTTCCCAATATCCAGAGGTGGTGCCACTGAGATATGGAACGGGCTCTTGGGAATGGGGTCTCCTCCATGAGTCACTGAAATAGTCATGTTACCCTAAAAAAACAACAGAATAAGAATGAATATCTGTTGAGATGGGATATTGGTAATGGTATTGGACTCAAAAAGAGGCCTGCAGTACCTGTTGAAGAGCTGTGTACTTGACAGTGTAGGAGTAATCGTGGTTATCGAGGATCTCAAAGTCACGAACCGCCTCTCCCGGGCCTGGCGCTGTGAAATGCACCTCGGGCTTGGCCTTGCCAGCTCCCTTTGTGTAGATGGTGAAGTGGGTTGGAGTGCCCACCTCCACTCCTGAAACACATTTGTTTCGTCAGTGCTATCAATACTACTGCATAAAGGTATTCTACAGGGTGTTGGTTGACAGTACAATGATAGTACATGTAAATTGAATGTGGTAGAAAGTAGGGCAGTGCTCATTCTAAACCTGCCTGTTCCCTTGGACTGTGTTAATGCTACATTAGTTAGTTCTCCACTTCACTGAACAGACAAACTGAAGGATAGACAAACAGACAGGCTTCTGAGGAAATACTATGTTCTCACCTGTCTTGTTGAGTCCAGGACCCTCTGCTCTCACCTTGCCAGCATCATGGGATGGATCAACTTTGACTTTGAATGGACTGATGGGAATTTCCTGATATAGAAGAATGTTGGAAAATTCACGAGTAATCAATAAGGGAAAAATATATCATTTCACAAGTGATAAAACAAAACCCATCACTCCCTGTGTGTGTGTGTGTGTTCGTGCGTGTGCGTGTGTGTGTGTGTGTGTGTGTGTGTGTGTGTGTGTGTGTGTGTGTGTGTGTGTGTGTGTGAGAGATAACTGTTTTCCTACCTGGTCAGCAAACAGCACCATGATGGTGTATCGGCCTGCGCCGGGGGGAGTGTACTTGACAGTGAAGGTGTCATTGTCATTCTTGATGATGTCAAAGTCGATGTCAGCCTCCGCTGGTCCAACCACTCCTGGGGCGCACTTGATTCCAATGCTTATGTCCCCTAAAGGTGCGTAGCAAAGGGCACAGTTCACAAAGGTCATTCAAAAGCAAGTGACCAGAATAAATAGAAGCAGTCAGTCTACTGCCCACAGCTTTCCTTTAGGTCACATCTTATGCAATTCAAATAACTTAACCTCACCTAGTGTGCACAGCTGCACAGATGTAGTTATTCTGTTCATTCTGTGCTTAATATATGTCAACGCTCAAAAGATGCAGCACTCGTTTCATGAAGAGTTAGTGAGACTCAGAAGCGTCTCTGTGCCCGCCCACGTCCTCTCCTCATACATGCTCACCTTGACCGGCCTCGCCGCAGTCCACAGTGAAGTATGTTGGCTCGTTAGCCTTGAGCCCAGTCTTCTCCACTCCGGGCCCATAGACCTTGACTTTGTCTGGATGAGAACCCTCTCCAACCAGCACCTAACGAAATCACAGTGCACTTGAGGCAGAGGCAATTGGCTGAAGTAGAAGTGCTGCAGTCCTCTTACTTTGTCTTTATTTGGTGAAGTATCCTTATATTCAATTGACTGTTAAATGCAGAAGAGTTGTGTGTGTGTGTCTTACCCTGAAGGGGCTGTTGGGCACGTTAACATCCCCCCATGTGATGATGATGGTGTGTTTAATGGGCTTGACAGGAGTGTACACACACAGAAATGTGCCGTCTCCCTTGTCAGTGATCTTGATATTGATGGTGCAGCTTTCAGCATCCTTGATGGATACAAAATCACATCAGCCACATGCAATATAAATGATGCTTTCCTGTAAATAAGCATTGAAGGTTGGAAATGGCGCTCTCTGTAACCTGTGCATAGATCTTGAGTTGACTCGTCCCAGCCATGCGGGCATCAATTGTAAATTCAGTTGGTTTGTTCACGACGATGCCGGTTGGCTGCAGACCTGGTCCATAGGCTTTCACCTGATATAGAATAGAATAGGGTGAGAATAGATCACCATGGTGACCTGGATTATCCTCACATGTCTCATCTATGACTCAGCGAGTGGGAATTACCTTCTCAGGGAAGACGTCATTGACTGCAGGGAGGATGTGGGCCATGAAGGGACTGTCCTTTATGTCCTCATCATCACAGACGACATGGACAGCGTAGTCACCGGGTTCAGTGGGCCAGTAGCGTACATCACAAGAGCCATCACCCTTGTCATCACACTCAATTTTAGCCTGGGATGGGCCTTCAATGGAGAAGCCTGAGCCAAGAAATGATCGCAACATTTAGATTTAGGATTTGAAAATGGAGCAAATTAACTTTTCTTTCCTACGAGCTAAAATCACTTGCACACGTCTCACCTAGAGTCCCAACTTCAATGCCGATGGCCTCCACAACAAAGTCGGCGGATTTTCCCACCATGCCAGTCTTCAGACCGGGACCCCAGGCCCTCACCTTCTGAAAACCGGCCTCCTTACCCACTTCCACTTCGAAAGGGCTGCAGCACCCGAGAATAAGCACAATATGAACTTTCGTAATTGTGAGCGTGCATTGGTAATGAATAGCTATGGGCATCAACAGTACACTACCTGCGTGGGATGGGCTGGCCTCCCCAGGTGATGCTGACGGTGTATTTGCCAGGCTTAAGGGGGAAATATTCACATTCGTACACGCCATTCCCGGCATCACGCACTTTCACTTGCTCCTCCACTCCAGCTGAGGATGAATAATACAGGAAATGTGGTTTCTTATAAAGTCAAAGACACATTTTATGCATTTGGTTAAACCTAGCCTATACCTCAGAGAATGCAGCACTGCAGACAAAAAAGCCAGACAAAGGAATTCATTCCAAAATTGTATGAGGAGGAGTGAGGTGTGCTGCAGTGAAGAGAGAGAGCTGTCTGACTCACTTGGTCCTTTGACTGAGACGTTCAGCGTTCCACTGCCAGCTCCCTTGGTGAAAACTTTGAAGTCTGCAACCTCCTTCACTCTCACGCCTTTAGGCTGAAGGCCTCTACCTGTAGCTCTGCAGGCGTTTGGATTCGTGGCTGAAAGGAATAACAAAAAGCGTCAAAGATGTGTTTAGCGAAGCAAAAAGCAGCTGTAGTGTAGCCAGCAGTTGACGGCGGTGTTAGTAGCAAAGACATTAACATATCCGATTCAAACAGGGATTCCTTCAAGTTTGACAGACAGATCCTGAAATGAGAACAATGCATTTTGCAGCACATGTAACGTAAGGTACAGAACGTTGAATGGGATATTGACGCATTCAATTGGACCAGGGCAGCTTCTGACAACATTTCAGTCAGTCAGCCAGAAATGTTGACCGCAGGCAGACAGAATGCTGGCTGATGCAAATGTAGCTATGATGAAAACAAACATGTCAACAGCACAAGCAAATATATTTAACAGAGAACAAAGTTGAACGAAATGCAGACTGGGACAATCTGTAAACGTCTCACATAAAATAGCATTTCATCTCTGGCTTTAAAGCTGCAGGATGCAAGAAGAAGCACCGCACTGAGCCACAGCTCTAGAATCTTAAATAAAGCACAGAGGGGCATGGCCAAGGTGCGTCATAGGGAAAGGTTTGGGGGATCTGGCTGAGCAGTGGGCACAGGCTCCTTCCCTGCAGACCATACTAACTTGGGCGGCCAGGTTTTGGAGGAGGAGCACCCTTCCCAGCCTTCGCTCCAGGAAGGGCGCGCACTGACTGAGGGATTATCTGCAGGGGAGCTCCCATGGGAGGAGCAACAGGCAGAGCTAGAAATGACAGATAGGAAGGGTTATCATCTCTACCAGGTGGGTTTTTCCCAGGGCGATAAAGAAGAGGGTAGATTGTGATGGATTGACCGCCCTCACACGAAGAGCACACTAAGAAATCTAATTTGTCCAACAGTTATTTACAGCACAGAGGAATCGCTCACCCTCCAAGACGTTGACAGTGTACGGGCTCTTGGGGATCTCCTGGCCTGCAAAGAGTATGTGGATGGTGTGAGGGCCCTCCAGCATGGGACGATAGGTGCAACGGAAAACACTGTCGCCCTTGTTCTCCAGGATGAGCTCGACGGTGTCCTTTTTGCCCTGAGGGTCGACAATGACCACGCTGACATCGCCATTGCCAGCACCTGAGAGGGGTGGCAAAATAATTAGCAATGCAACAAAGAAGTAGATGCTGCAGTTTTACTCTATAACAATAGTCGAGTGACATTCATTCATATTGTCTCCACATCTTAATGTCAGTGCGTGGCCTGGTTGGATTTACAAAAACCTACCTGCTGTGTAGATGTCAAAGTAGGTGGGTTTGTTTGTCACATTGCCTGTGGCCTCCAGACCTGGTCCTCTAGCATGGACTTTGCTGGCGTCACCCAGGTCCTTGGCCACGTTCACAGTGTATGGGCTCTTGTCTATGTCCTGACCCGCAAACAGCACTTTCACCTAAGAATAAAAAAAGAAACATAACTGTAAGACGGCTTCAAATAGAATAACTTATCCTTTTTGTGATCCATGCACTTAATGTAATAAGTTAAATTCTAACAGTTGTCACCTTGTGGACACCCTCAACTTTAGGAACATAGGTGACAGTGTAGGATCTGTTTTTGTCCTTGTTGGGTTTAACTTTAGCCTGGAGAATAAGAAGACAGAGGGTAAGACAAAGATTAGGTTATACACTTTGAACTTTCGAACTTGGCACCAGGTTTATCTGAGAGGGTAAAAACAGGCTGTACGTTTGACCTCCATGTCTAACTTGCCTCCTCTTTGTGTCCCTCAGGATCCTCGACGTAGACCAGGACCTCCCCGCTTCCAGCTTCCAGAGTTTCCACAGTGAACACGGCCGGCTTCAGCACCTTGTTGCCATGAGGCTCAATACCTGTGAGGTAAATATCGCAACATGAAGTTTGGTGATGAAGTTTGGAGCGATCAGGCAACAAAGTGGACACAGGACTAAAAAGTTTCCAGAAAAGTACAAGCTTCTACTTTTGCTACTGTTTGTGGAGGTGCTGCCAAACATTGCTGCTTTAATATGCTGGACAAAGAGGTGCTGGACAAAATGAAACATTCATGCTGTTTTCTGTGAACTGCTGCAGGTTGTGCAGGAGTTGGCTGCCCACCTGGTCCGTGGGCTTTAGCCTTGTTTGGGAAAAGCTGTTTGTGCTTGAGAGGAGCGCCAGGCTTCAGTTTGGACTTGGGGAACTGAGACAGGTAGGTCATCACTGAGTGCTCGTCCACATCTGGGTCCACAATCTCCTCAGGTGCAATCACCTACAGCACAGAGACAGTAAGAGTTCATCAGATAACTTGACTGTACAGACATCTAGTTGTAATTAAAAAAACAATTGTTTCACAAAGTGTGTGCATCTTCCTGTAACACAATAATCATAAAAAAAAAAACACCATGGTATTATTTGTGTTTGAGCTGATTGTGGTGTCATTTGTTATAAGGGTGGAGTTGACCCTCAATAACAATTTCCTCTAAAGTGCAATGGGATTTTACAAGGATTAATTTTATGTGTCCCTCCACCTGTGACTCCTCTCTCCCTCGCAGCACGTTGCCTGTCTATCACACAGTGGCACAAAGCCTACTCTATGCCAGTTATATATAACCCTAGGACAGTGGGGTTAAAGATTGTTGCCTTCAATAATCCAGCCAGGGGGGGATTTATCCTGAGCCAGACCTCTCCCACATCTCCTTAACACCACCGCACTGGAATGCAGCCCCCAGCTATCTAGCCAATGCTAAGCCTCATGGAGAATAGCTTGCTCTGTGTCTTAGACAAACAAGTAAACAACCTGCATAGTGCAAATAACAATGCGAAGACTCAGAGTCACACAAATGGGCCTGGAAATGTGCCACTCTGGTTCTCCTGTTCACATTCTGATGAGCGCAGGCATATTTATACTTGTGTTTTGTTGGTGGCCGCCTTGGAAGGTGTTAAGAAATATCACGCCTCCGCAGATTCACCAATCTACCAAACAAACCTCCTACACCCTCACTCACTGAGAGCTACAATAAAGTAAATGGAAATTTTAGATGTGAGCTGGGTCATATATATTTCATGATACCCTGCAGCACAGTGGGCTCTATATCATTAACAGTACTGCTGGTGTTTTTTTTTACATCTCAGTGCAGACTAACAGGTGAATGTACATGTGGTGAGATGTGTGAGCATTTGCAGATGAGTCTTGGTTTACGCTATTAATTGCTTGTAGTTGATTGGTTCTTACTGAAAGGCTATGCAGTGGGTATAAACTATGCTGAAACAATTGCTTTTCTTTCATTGCACTTTCTCTCTGACACCAATTGTTAAAAAAGGACCTTGTAACTGACAACCGTCCTGAGTCTTACCTGAGGCACACCCAGCCAGTCGTCAGCCTGCTGCATGGCTTCTCTGGCATTTTCCACGGGCTGGTTGGGGTCCCACTCCGCCCAATCAGGACACAAACCTGATGGAAAGGCAAACAGGCAGATTAAACAGTCGTGTATGGACGTATGCAGACTGCGTTGCACAGTGGTTGCTATTATAAGACCACTCGGGCTGCCGCTGCTATCTCTCCGTCACCTCCAGCTACAACAACGCATGCCTTACCCACACTTCTCCTTGAATGATTCAAAATGTGCAACAATGGCGGCGTCTCTTGTCCGTTTGCAAAGAAATAACCTCAACGAGCGCTCTGTCACTCTCACTATGGCTCAAGCTAGCCTCCTCCTGTGCAGCTAATGCTTAAATTGGATTAGTGCTGGTGATGGAGCGGCCCCTCAGTCAACAGGTCCATGCAGCCGCACCACAGAAAACTATTATCCAATTAATATCCAGTGCAGAAAGGAGGAAGGACTGAGCAGGGAGAGTAAAGAAAAAATAATCCTTGGCTCTTGGGTGGACCTTCCACAATATTAAAGTCAGTACTCTTAAGTGATGTCACACTGTATTTCATACTGCAACATCACTGTAATACTAAAGGGAGCACATATAAGCTATAGCTGTATAAGAATAACTTGGATAAACAAATACAATTGTAGCTACTTTCCTGTCTAAAATATTAGTTTCTCACTGGTCTGGCTAATGGACATCTTTTGAACTGTTTGCATCTGAATTAAAAGCAGCACTTCTGTGTATTAGCACAGAGTTACTTTCGTCAGTCACCCTGCTGGTCGGTAACAGCTGATGAAACAACACAACCTTGTATGGTCATTGTTGCAGCCCAGTGTTTGAAAGATGTGTCTCCTCAGATCAATGGCTCATATAAACACAGTTAAACATGGTGGTGTTCTCTACACTCCTGCTACTCCTCCACCTTTTTTTCATTCTCCAGTTAGGAGCTAGAGGTCTCTCCAATGTTCAGCGTTGGAAGCCGAAACCCTAAATTGGCAGTGACTCAAATTGTGGTCTTGCGGTCCTCGGATGAGGGGCTTAGGCACCTCCCCGTGACAGATCGCTCCGCATTTTGATGCACGGCCAAGCACGGCCCTTGACAGAAGAGGAGGAATGGTGTCCAAATTTGGGGGTGTTGTGTAGCTATAAACGCTAAAGCCAGGCCTGGGCCTCAGGGACCCGAAAAGTGAGAGGGAGAGCTTCAGTCATTGTGAGACAACTGGCATGGATGCCCTCAGCCATCAGCAAGGCCTCTACAACCCACTGACACAGCCTACCCTCCAGAGGAAGATTACACAGGCTGAAATCTGAATCTGAATCTGTGTGTGTCTGCGCTCCAGAATGTTTGGAAGATATATAGCCCTCATATCTCGATGAGGAGCGAAGGAGATAAATTCTCCTGAGAAGGTGATACTGTTTTAAATACACTGACTGACACATGCCTGACCTCATACTCCATAGCAACCAAGCACAACCGCAGTATACAACGAGCCTGTCAACTGGCGCTGTGCGTATTCTGACTCAGCACTTGCTCTTCCTGTTGACTCAGCTGAGGCCACCACCGCACACTTCTTACCGGGGGCACAGTTGTCGACCAGCGCTCCCAGGGCCTTGCCGTCCCGCCAGTCACGGTTGAAGTTGTGGATGGGCAGCTGGGGCACTTTGTTCTGGATCCAGCCCAACAAGCGCTGTTTGGGGGTCAGTTTCTTAGACTCCTCGTCCTCCTCGTCATCCCACATGGGCATGGAGATAGAGTAGTGGAGGATGAGGGTCCAGATAAGACCCAGGATCAGCTTGAGATTCCCGTCCACAATGGCTTTGCTATCTGCAATTGGACAGTAGAGAAAGGAGAGTTCATGAGGATTTATAACTTGTAAAAAGTTCCCATAGTGCATCAAGTCTTGCAGTATTGTAGCATATTCTAGTTAAATGGGTAATTAGTGAATTGGTTTAAATTGTGAGTGATTCTCCGAAGGCTAATCTATATAAAAATTATGACATGTGTGCTATACATTAATTTCTTATTACATCAAAATAGTCCTTCCTCGCTAAAATGCAGAGTTGACCAGGCTATTCTGAGTAGAAAATATAAACAATGATGATTGACTGCTGAGGAGACAAGAATCTAATGCTCCTCGCTGCTTCCCCCCTCCCCCCGAGCCCCTTTCTCTTAGACAGCTGTCTGGCTGAGGACCCCTGACAGTCTGTCATCCAGTCACAATGGTGCTCTGAAGACAGTGACAGCTGAGGATCTGTGGAAGTGGATCCCTCTCTGCATAAATACCAGTTGGACTTCAATTACCTCCCAAACTTTTAGTGCCGGAGTGTGATAAATCAAACAGACAGAGATTAGATTCATTGACAGCGACAACGCCACTTCTTTTCCACCAAGTTCTCATAGGAAAAAAGTTTGTCAAATAAGCCGTTTTAGAGCCACTCTCATTGAGAAACGCAGCCACTTTAAGCCCAATAACCTCAGAGGAGCAGTCACTTTAATGTCACCATTGACTAATCTGCGTGTGATACACTCCAGTTAATTCAGTAAGACTCTATTAACGCAGGGACTCTGGTGCCAGATGGTTTATCACACACGTTATGTTATTGGGAATATTTCTCTTTTCATAGATCTGTGACCTCGATCTGAGGGTGGTGTTTGATGTGTCAGCATTTGACTGGCACAGGCAGGTGGCACCGTGTGGCACAGTGGGATTCAGATCCCGCGGTGTCGGGCTTTAAGGGCAACTGCTTGGTCAAAGGGACATCAATCATATGGTGTTTAGTTACACACTGTGACACATGTGCATGTAAGCCTGTGTCCCTGGGTTACTGTTATGAGACTAAGACATCATCCTAAGAGGGCTGCTGCATGCGGGAAGAGGGTGCTGGGAAATAGGATGCCAGGACTTCTATTATCACGCCCCGTTTCTGTCAAAACAGTCTGACCCAGTGTGTGTGTGCGTGTGTGTGCGTGTGTGTGCGTGTGTGTGCGTGTGTGCAGCTGCGGCAGCGGTGTCAGACACTCTCTAACATATTCAGTTTTAGACCCACCATCCTGGACACACACACACTTTGTATTCTTTGAGGTAATATCTGTGATTGTGACCTTTGCCCTCCTGGGGATTGAGAGTGCCATCTCTCCGTGTAATAACCCCCCCCCCCCCCACCAAATCACACACACACACATACAAAAACAGACACACACACACACGCACACACACAAACAAAAAAACACACAGTGCGTGTCCAGACTGACAGACTGTGGCCTTCACAGTGCGGCGGCCAAAGCCTCAGCCACGACGGGAATTTCACTGGTGTGTGGCAGTGCCGTTAGTCAGCCAAAGAGAAAAATACTCTGTCAGAAAGGTAATAATCATTCTCCTGCATGAATTGTGCGGCTGTCTGCAGGTGCATAATTCAGCCATAACTCTGTGTGCGTCTCATATCGTTCTACAAGTTTCTCCTCAGTTATTAGAGAGTTTTAAGAGGTGACATCCTGTTCTCTCTGGTGGTGCCCTGTCCTCCCGCTGTGGCTCCACAATAATCCACCACAATTTAATGTAACTTCAGCAGCTCAGTTATCTGTGACTGCAGTCTGATCCCCAAATGCCACCAGCGTTTAATCCCCACCTCTCAGGAGTTTGCTGCTGATGGGTCTTGGACAGGAAATTGGCTGTCACCGAAGATCCCCCGGTGAGTCGTTCTGGCCCCCTGACCTGTCAGAGATGAATGTGCATGTGTGTGTGTGTGTGTGTGTGTGTGTATGTGTGTGTTCGCTGTCCGCATGTAGAAATTGTGTCTTCTCATTAGCACAGCCCTGACGAATTTTTCAGCCTGTAGTTGGCCGTATTGTTGCGGCAGGACTATGAGGTAAATCATGCCGTGGAGCCAACACTATAGGCCTCGGCCCCTGACACCAGCTAATGGCCTCACCTCGTCAGTAACTTTTCCAATAATCTGTTGACCCCTGCTCCCCAGGGGCCCACCGTGAGTGCCTCGGTGTCACACCACAGCTGATAACATACCAACACCGCAGCTACAAAGGGTGTTTGTTTGTTTGAGGACTTCTCATTTTGGAAAATATGAAGAGAGTTTTAAACCTCACAGCATCTTATTAGGATCTTGGCAAACACTGTCAGTGTCAGCTATTAGAAATTCTTCCGGATTACTTGTTCCTCTCTAATTATAGCCAAAAATGTCCCTGCTAAATTGTTTCCACATCCAAAAGCCAACTTACCTATGGAGACCAGTTTGATGTGCTCCCTGTCCAGGAACTCTAGTGCCACAGATACATTTTCCAGCTTCATCTGACGGAAGTTGGGTCTGATGTGGCACTTTCTGTACATTTTCTTCTGGCTCAGCACCTCCAGCAGCGAGATGAGCTTCAGCCCGTCAGTAAAATCCCTCTGCAGGTCGGTGACGGTCTTGTTGACGCACTTGAGATGCTCGTTGCACCACCTGGTGAAGGTGTTCTGCTGGATCTTCTTCCAAGGCGCGTCCTCGGCCAGGTCTTTCTCCGTGGCCGGCATCTCGTCGTCCTCCTCTTCCCCAAAGTCGGTGGCCTGGTAGTACTGCGGGGGCAGCTGCTCGTCGCCGTAGTTGTTGCTCATCATGGTGGCTTTTTCCGTGTCCACTTTTATACCGCGCTGACACTCACTTGTTGAATTGTGCGCTGGAAACTTTTTCGCAGGTCGATGGCAAGGGCGCGCAGCCGGCGCACGAAAGTTCAAGCCCGGAGCAGTTGAAAACGCAGTCTGGAGATTCTTCAGAGGGGCATGCGAAGAAAGCCACTGGATGTCAGGACAGTGATGGATGAAATGATCCGATTTATGATGTGCAGGGCAGCTGCTGCTCGCTTTTTTTTTAATTGGCACCCTCCTGACGAGCCGGTCCTCTTTAATATGGCCCCGAGCAGAAATGAGAAAAGTGGAGTTTCTGTTCAGCGCTGAGCGTGTTTCCGTGCTCAGAGAGGGAGGACAGGGGTTTATAAGGACCCCGGCCCACGTCACTCAGCCCCTGCCATCATAGTCTATTTGTTCATCCATAAGGATGACAGGCGTCGGGGTCGGTTTACTGGGAGAATGGGACAGGGATTGGTCAGAGCAGCAGATGCGGCATGCTTCTTTATTTTTAGGCGCTCCTATTTGGGCGTCTGGGGGTGGGGGGGCTGGAACTTACTGATTGTTGTGAACGTGTGTCGTGCTCCAGGGTCCAAGCGGCTGAACGACTGCGCTGAGAAAAGACAGTGAGAGGTGAAGTGAGTCTCTCTGTGTGAGGACGATTGTCTAAAAACAGGATTTTCACGAGGTAAATTCTCTCGGCGAGGCCCAAACACACAGTGAAGGATGAGCTCACCCTGGTGACGATCAAGCAACGGCATTACGTGCGCCTCACATTAATCTGCCACCACTCAGTGAAATGTTTGACCATGTAGACAAGCAAAGGTCAAAGGCACAAGCTCAGGGAGGGTCGTGCTTGATAAGTTATGAATGGAAAACTGTTATTTAGGCTCTCAAACACTTTTTAATGCATCATCAAGTATGTTATAGGGAAGTTTTTGATACTGGATATAGTAACTTTAGTTACATAGCAACTTTCAAAAGAATCATTGCAGAGTGCTTCACAGAGTGGAAAAATAAAAAACAAGAAGATAAAATATCAGTCAACTCGCTAAATTATTCAATAGCATTGACAATCAAAACGACAGCAATTTACATATTATAATATCTAAGAAGAAAAGTAAAATAAAACAACATAATTTAAAGGTAATGTTAAATGAAACTGATAAAATAAACATAAGCATAGGCTAATCGCTAAAATAGGCAAAAGCCACTCAGTCAAAGTAGGTTTTGAGAGATAACTTGAAAACAGTGATTTTTCAAGTCAAAGTTCAACAGGTAAAATATTCCATGGTGTGATCAATGGCCCTGTCACATTTGGTCTTCAGCCTTTACACAATAATATCTAACAGGGTCCTTATTAGAGCATCTCAGCCTATGATTTGATGAGTTTAGAAGCTGGTGCCAAACCATGTCGTGCCTTGAAAATCCAAAGTAATGTTTAAAAATCTAATTTTAAACACACAGGCAACCAATGAGGGGTGCTTTTGATCACATTTACATGATTTGGAGCAGCTGCATTTTGAAGGACCTGAATTGTAATATCGGCCTACCACAGCTTCTACATTTAAAATATTCTATTCATGTCACATAGGAATCATCTTGCCAAATATCAGGAAGGACACATACTGACTTGTCAGTGTAGAAAAGTTAATAATCTTCTTAAAAGTGTCAGAATGAATGAATATTGTTTTCACTGAAGGTTCTGTCATGGTGCTGTGACTCAGCAGTCAGTGACACGACAGTGACACCACATGCCAGCATCAGGCCTGATGAAGTAGTGGGAGGTAAGAATAGCTGTGACACATGCAGAAAGCATTCTCAGGATACTCAGCCTGGACACAGCCAGGGGTCCCCACGTTGATCCCTCACCGTGTAATGAGATACTCAAAATAATTTTACAATAATTTTAAAACCTTTTGAACTGTTTTTAAATGGCTAAAATGGCCCCTTTTATCATGTCAGGCCACTTATAAAGATCAGGGGATGTCAGTGGGCTGTATGATTTTGATTTTACCCTCCATGTTGCTTTACAAAAATTGTATCATTACAAACTCATTTTGACACATAATGTTTAAACTAAATAATAAAAAAAGTGTACAACATGTGTCCCAAATTGAGTTAGTTACATGATGACATAAATTGTGTTGGATTTAATGAATAAAATCATATTTTCTCGAAGTGTCCCGATCTCGATAGAAGGTTTATATTATATGTTAAAACCAAATTACAGAGCTGTGCGTGCTGGTTTGGGTTCTGTTCACCTGACATTACATCTCCAGACAATCCCCATGGCTGCTCTCACTCTTTGGTATTAATTAGCGTGTTCTCTGTTAGCCTGTCAGTTGAATATATTAAATATTGAAGAGTGGATTTGGGGTGAATTCGTAGGACAGATAGACCCGAGGCTGAGGGCCAGCTTATTACATTTCGCCAGTGTGGCGGATCTGACAGTTCGACCATTGAGACACCTAATTTCTTTAGAGCCATAACTCTGCAGCTAAATGGGACAAAAACCTGATTCAGATTCAGATGGGGGTATTTGCAGGCTCAGGACATTAATTTCACTTAAACCTGAAGTGATGAGTGCTCACTGTCCTGATGAAGCTGCCAAACCAGACTACTTTTAGGTTATTAGCTGCACATGAACTCGGTAAACCATGAGTCATGGCAGCAAATTAATGAGCGTAGTATAGACGCCTCATCAATTCCTGACATCTGTAAAAAAAATATCCATGTCAGGTAGCTTATGTCACTTCTCTGGAGTGGAGGGTTATTTATACCAGTACAACCCTGTGTAATGTGATGCCAGCAGAGCGATGGCGCTCACTCACTCACTCAGGTTGACTTCTGCTGATTTCATGAATGGGATTCCATGTGACCTGTGGGAGCTGGTGAAGCCGCCTCCCAGAAAAAGAAAGCTCTCAGACATCAGGTGGGGTGAGTATATTTATTTTCTCAAGTCATTTACAGTACAAAATAGACCTCCAGGTAACAAAATAGCCACAAATATATCAGAAACAACACTGCTATCAATATGTAAAGCAGCAAGCTGAGCAACACTGTGCGACATAGTCTTATGAAACAATGATAATCTTAATATTCATGAAATAAACTCAGAAATAATTATAAATAACGTCCTGAAACCAACAACATTCATAGGTACTATTGCAGTCTATGGGAATCTAACTTCTATTGTGAATTTATCATTTTAAATAGACAACATTAGCAGTCCAGTCGCAAAACAGTTTTCCTAGTGTATGTTCACATGCAGAAGTATCATCGGTCAGGCATTGCTTATCACGCTTCTGTTTAATGACAAACATCTCAGGTATGATTTCAGTTCATTTATGAAATTTAATGGACAGAAAACCTGGAGTAATATTGTCTCTTTCCGGCAACTCAGGTGAAATGCAATCTAAACGCATGCAATGACTACGCCACCTTCAGACTCAGAGCTACTGAAAATGATTAGCAATGCTAGTAGGCCTTCTGAACCATAAATAAACTTTTAAATAGCATTGTATGATTTGGCTATCAAATATACGATGCTCTCCCAAAATAGAATTCACTCTCTACAAAGCTAGTACAAATGGATTTAAGAAAAAATCTCTCCGATAGTACTATATGTCACGTCTATTTACAGGAAACACAAAGTAACATAAACAGCATAAACCGACACACAGTATATTGTGCTTCTATATATTTCATAGCATGCTTTTTTTCAGTTCCAACAGAGATTCACAAAAAAAGTTTCACAAATGTAAACAATAATCAGCGTCCTTCCACATATATATTTAGTAAGCTTATGCTTTGACAACTTAAATCTTTCTGAAAAAGTTGCCGTAAAAAAACAACTGAGCGTTGCCCCTTCACCTGAATCTCTACGTTTGACCATATGGCGACTGGTGTTTATCAAATCTGCAGTTCTTCACATAAAACAAGGAACTAGGGAATGGTGACAGTCAACATTATCACAATGTACTTTTAACAAAACCCATAAATCTTTAAGTCGACACACTTGGCGAAAACCAAGTCGTTCAAACTCTGCTTGAGAGAATACAAGGCTTAATTTCTCCCTGTCAAGATCGACATCGACATTGTATTGAAATGTAAGACATCATCATAACGTAGCTTTATTGTATCAGAAGTTGCGGAGAGACATTTATATTAAGTGCAGAACAAAACTAGAGAAATTTACATTTTGAGTGTAACAGTGCAGCTGTGGGAGTTAAGTGTTCAGATATTCCAAGTAAGCCGAGAGCTTGAAAGGATGAATCAGAAACACTCTGCTGACCTTTTGCCCTCTTGGTTAACTGATAATTAAAGGGAGACGTGGGAGTTGTCTGATTTCAGAGTCACACAAGATAAAGCTGTAGCAGGCGGACAGACAGGGCTCGGAGCGAGGCGCACAACCGAGGAACACCAAGAGGATGTGCTGTCTCCACCCGTTGGACATCAGTTTTCTACATGTAATCATACTGGCAGGTGCTTTGTAAGTTACACCTGGGCTACACCCATATTGATGGTGTATGCAATGGACAGATCTGATGTTGGGAAAAGGAAAAAATACAGTGGCAGGATAGTAGATATAATAGATTGGTTAATTCATGAAGATTTTGTGATTTCCAATGTATTTTTTTCAGAATTGCACATTTATTGCCTCAAATTTTTATATAAGTTATTAATCTAGTCAGGAACTCATTAACTGCTCATTCTGTTTATATTTAAGGGCGTGTGGACATTTCAGGCTTTTCAGTGTATTAAATGTTTGGACTCCAGGTTCGTCATTATCGTCGGAGACAGCTGTGAAGAATATTCGAACAAACAAGCAAATAAATAAATAACTTAAATACATTGAAACCATTTTGTACACTTTCAAAATCAGAACCTTCATTTTTATCACATTATTATGAGGAAAACAGAAGATAGTCACAGACACGAGAAAGGACAGAATACTGGCATACATTAGGTGGCATGAAACCAGTCCCATGTGGGTTCTCTGCAGGTCATCATCATAGTGATCTTCTCATCCCACATCAATTTAATGAGACTGAGAGCATCTTTCTCCATCTGCCTGTGCATGTAGTACCGTCTCAATACTGATGAAATTTCGCAAACACGTTCTACTACAAAATCGCGTGCTCTATCAGGCCTTAGAGGATTCCAGTCTGGTCTATAAGACAGGGCAGGAGAGGACGAGGAGGGCTGGTCTGAAGCAGACGTCTGTCCCTGTGTGGTTGTTGCCCATCCAGTCAACATCAGACGAGAGCTCTCAACAAGCTAGTCATCATTAGTAACACTGCCGCGGCTGCAGTGATAGTCAAAATGGAGTTCCAACCTACCTCACTTCCCTGAGGGAAGACAGGAAAAGGAGAGCATTAAGAGTCAATAGAGACCATCCATCAGCGATTAATAAAGTATACTGAGCTTTTAAAGGAGAGGTTGAACAAGAGATTGTTACCACTCCCATGTCTGTATGTTTAATAAGAAGCTCGGGCCAGATGTGAAAATACCCCCTATGCGTCATCTACCTCCTTGGTTGTGGTGTTGATGAATACTCTAGGAAGTGTAATGTTTGGCTAACAGTTATGCTAGCTGGTTACAGCCATAGACTGTGCATAAAGATGGACGACACATTTCCACTGCCTCCTACTATCCAAAACTGAAAAAAAAAATATCCAAGATATGAACACCGCCATCCCGGGTGTTTTGAGCCAGAGTCTGCACACTAGTGATCAGGGGGATAGAGTTGTGATATCAAGGTCCCGGTGTAGGGGTCGGAGAGGAGAGTCAGAGAAGATCGTTTCTTGTAGGCGCGTAGTAAAGTCTGCATGTTCTCGCCGCTCGGGAGCAGATGCCTCTTCTCTAAATTCAAATTCAGGAGAAAATCATCTGGTGGACCATCTCTGGAGTTTCTCTGGAGCTAACGGCCTTGGCAGGGTTCAAGGGGGATGCCGTATGCCCGATTGACTGACAAACTGAGCTAATCATATGCGGGCTCTCTGTACATATTGTATATAGAAACACAGTTTTTAACTTTGACACGGATTGCATCTCTTGTTTATTTTCCTGAGTTGTCGGTTGGAGAAACTCTGCGGTTAAACCTGGAGCGGACTATTTTGGTTGGGTTTGTTTTTGCCTTGATTCAACTGGATTGGACTTAATTGTGTTTTGCTTGTGGGGGGGACTGAAACAGACTTTCTACATAAACGCATTGAACTCTGGACGCCGAGACTTTTGGTCACAAAAAAGTTTTAAAATTACAATATTATCATTAATCGCCACAAATCGTACAACATTAACAACAGTCATGTGACAGTCCTAGTTTCACCCAATTTTTATAGAATCAAATCAATAAATATAGAAATTATAAGAAGAACCTAACAACTACCTAAAAAGCCATCTTCTTACATCATGTACTTTGACTATTTATTTTTGGCACTTGTCCCATCCACTACCATGGAGGAGGCATGATTATTGACCTAAACTGCATCCAGCCACCAGGTGGTGAAAGGAAAAGCTTCGGCTTCACTTTGGAGGAGCTTTCATGGTGTCCATCATTACACAGTCGGTGGTTACAGCTTACAACTACCCTACAACCACAAAATATAGTTTAAGTTTCAATACAGATTAATTACTAAGCTTCACAGGAGTTGGCAGGTATGTGTTTGAATTTCAGACAGCTGGCTGCTTCCTCGCTGCCTTTCTGCAAAGCTAACCATTGCCAGGCTGCAGCTCTATCCAATACAAACATGAAAGCAGTATCAGGCTTCTCATTTAACTCTTGGCAAGAAACGCACAATTTCCGCACAATTTCCATCATCTTGAAATATTACTGTAAATCACATAATCAGTTAGAATCAAGAAATATTTTTGACAAACTGCCCACCCATGTCCCATGTCCATTTCCCCTGAATAAATCAGCATCTTTCAGTATCTTACGTCACTGAGATTTTCTCAGCTGTATTTGGGATTTCAAGTTTTGACCCTCCCATGACAAACAAATAAATCCTGAGTAACAAAAACTCAAAATAACTAATATTAAAGGGTCAGTTCACCAAAATAACAAAATTTACCTCTTACTACAAAACCATGCAGACAGTTTTGTTTTTATTGTCCCAGGTTGGAAATTGTTTTTACCTCAACCCCAATACAATGGCGATGAATGGAATTTTGATTTGTGATTCACACAGCGTTTTCAACATAGACATATTTTTCCAAAATCTTGGTCCTGTTTAATCCACAGAATCCACTCTGGTGAAATAAAGCATGGTGTTATGTAAACAGTATCAACCGTTACATCCGTGCTTCAGTCACAGTACGTTCTATTCCTGCAGGAGAAGCTATTCAAACCTGGTACTTGTCAATATCACCCTGTCCTTGCCAACATCGTTGACTTAAAATCAAATGTGTTTAACACAAGGAGCTCCTTATAAAAGCAGAGGCTTTTTAACAATGCACCATTTGCTGTGAATTGCAGTGATGGGGTAAAGTAAAATACATTTACTCAGTTACTGTTCTGAACTACATTTTTCATGTTTGTTTAAGAAGAATTGTGTAACATGTTCAAATAGTGTTTTATTTTCATTATTTTCATTATTAATTAATTAAGAGAGGGACTGTGATCCAATCAGAGCACGAAGCTTACATTAGACCCCGCCTCCTGCAGCAGTATCACATGGTGAGGAAGCATCAAGAATGGATTCTGAAGAATGATGTGGTAGATAATTGGTTTAGGGAATAGGATACACTTGCCAATACTTTTACTTTTAATACTTGAAGTATATTCATAAACGAATGCTTAATTACTTTTACTCGAGTAGAAAAGTTAATGTGGTACTTTTGTCTATTTATTAATAGTTTTACTTAAGAAATGTTGACTACTTCCTCCACTTAGTTCCTTCCCTTATAGAAAATTTCTGCTTAAAACACGAATGAAAAGATAATGTTAGAATTGTTTGTAATTTTATCAGAAATCAGAAAGAAATTAATTTCCATTGTATTGATGTTGGCATAATTTTCAAACCTGAGCAAATCCAACCAAAACAATTGTATTTGCATTGTTAAATAGAACTAGAGAACATAATATGTAAATGTATTTTGTAATTTGCATGAACTGATCCTTCATCTGTGTCAAAACCTTTTGTAGCATCACATGTCAGATAGAGATAAGCTCCTATCATACCTTACTCTCTGGGACGCCAGCTCCGACAACCAGCACCAGACCACAGCCACTATTACAATCATTCCTATGAAGGGGATGGAGAGAACAGGGTGCTCAGACGGATGGATGAATCTCTGAGGAGGGAATAAAAAACAAACACAAGGGCCATGGAGATGAAGGGAATGGATGAACGGATGGACTGAAATAGCCAAATAATAAACACAGATAAAAAGGACGTGACAGCAGCGCAGAAGGATCACCACTACAAAAATCACTAAAGCAAAGGTCTGACATGGTCTATGGCTTCGACATAAAGGAGAAGGGCAGTGATGGAGCGATGCACATTTTCTGTTAAAAACAGGCATTACATAACCTTGTGGTGACATACACGCCAACTCAGTGTATGTGTGAGCAGGCCTGTGTGACATTTATTAGCTGAATGTGATGTTGTGGGGATGAGGACACGTAAGCATGAATGCTGTGACTAAAGCAGATAGGTTGGTATGTTTGTCTCTCTATTCTCATTTTATTGTTAATTAAATATAGTTTTGATGTTGTGCAACATTTGCCATTAAACAGACTGAGAGGTCATGGACATTCAGAGAACAAGGACAGCGTCAGAGACAGGCACAGGTAGACAGTTTGACAAAACGCAGAGACATCTCGTCATGGCTGTTGTAGACAAAACACGGTTTTGAAATCATGAGTTTTCTTTCTTTTCTTTTTTTTTTTACTTATGTTAAAAGGACCTTATTGGTATTCACACATGTACATCACTTTGCATGTTGTCGGACAGTTTTCCAAAAGAGCATTTCAAGTTTTTGGGTTTTTCAAGATTTTTACATTTTCTTTCCACTACAAGTTGTCCCTCGAAGGAGCTATTTAAAAAAAAATAAGAAATGCAGGAAAATCTACTTGCTGAATATTAAATTGTTGTGAGGTTGCCGTTAAATACAGCTACCTCACATTGAGGTGCAGTGAGGTGTCGCACTGCATTATATTAACAGTGTGGTCAGAAACTTAGACCCAGACGACAAACAGAAAGCATATATAAACTTTATTAAAATTACAGTGAATTTGTAACGTAAACTTCTTGTGTTGTTGTTCACCTGAGTTTCAGATATTTCCCATGAGCTCTTGAAAAAAAAGTCCTTTTTAAAACTATCCATGCTTTCCAACAAAGGCAATAAGTGAAAATGTGAATATAGTAAAAGTGGGCATGCTGTTAATTGCTTGAAATACCTCTGTCAGACAAGTTTAATTTCGACTTTCATGCAGCAGCTAATTTAAAATGATCAAAAACCAGTCTGAAGGTATTTAACGTCTAAAGATGAAAAGGTCCTTTGATTTTTTTCTTCTGATGACTAATATCTGAAGCCTAAGTAGACCTCAGTGGTAAAACGATCTTAGCTGAATGCCTTTTTGCAGATGATGTGTTTTTGTCCAACAACAGTATTTAAGCATTGCCGTCACAGAGAGGTTAGGACACACAAACAGGGGGGGGGCAGAGTTCCTCTTGTCCAAGGCATACAGTAAATACTGATATGTGCTGACAGGCAGAGTCAGGTCATATCAAAACATACATTGCTACAGCATGAGACAGACATAGAAAGTGGGCTCCACACACATGGGAAACAGTAGGTGTGATGTGAGTTGTTTTATGTGTTAGTTGACAAGGTGGGTAAAAAATACACTTTTTACTCTGGAAGGATTGTGGGTTAGAAGTATCAGAGTAAGTGAAGTTAAATTTCAATAAAAAAATTATTGAGAGATGCTTAGGAATCTCCAGATCGTGTGTGCCCCTCACCTGATCCCCCCCTGACAGCTTCTCCAGCTCTGCCTTGCAGCGCTGCAGCTCCTCCTCCAGCTCCGCTCTCTCCCTCTGACTGCTGTCATACAGTACCTGCAGCTCCTGGAGCTCCGTCTTCAGACCGTCACACTGGAGGAAACACACAAAGTCAGATTCACTGTATTTCTGATTGTAAATTAAGTCTAATTCTGAGAGAATATGAGAGCACTCAATCCACAGAGATATGTACACAGTCCATATTCACAATCTGTGCCTTGAATGAGCCGTCAGGACTTCTGGAACTTTGTGAAGTGTCTTTGTGAGGAGTCAACCCCCTCAGCTTTGCTCTCAGGACAGCCCACCTGGACCTACCATCCAACCTTGTAGGATTTGGTTTCTCCGAGTGTTTGAATTAAATCTGCTATATTTTGATTCAGTCTCTACCAAGGTCTCTTATCAATGTTTTTCTACTTCTAATAATCCTTGGGTTACATTTTTGTATGAGTTATATTGAAATCTTCACTACAGCTTTAAACCTGAGCGCTTCAGGGTCACCCCGACACACACCACCAGATAATCCAGGGGTTTGCACCAGAACCAGGCGTAAACTACCAAAACCATCCACAACTACATAATTGAAATAAATGGTGATTCACTTTGTCTCAACAGATATGAATATGGATTACATTTAGGGTTCAGGCATGTTTATTCATTTTCTTTGCAGCCACATCAGTTATTTGGGGTTAAAACCTTGTTCATTGCTAAGGTTTTGAAAGTACATTGTCTTCTGCATGAGGCGCGCACATTCAGCTTATTTTGACTTTGTTAGTTGCATTAATTCAGTTTCCTTTGTCTTTGAGTTACCCTGCCTGCTGCATAAGTTCTCCTTCCTGGTTTTGCCAAAGGAGGGGTGGAGGGAGGAGCCTGCTTGAATACATAATCCCAGTAAAATGGACAAGACCAAGTGCTGCATCAGGATGGGGGGGGGGGGGGGGGTGGTTTCTTCGTATGAAGTTTTATTTTGTTTTCTTCCTATTGTTTCTAAATGGTCTGATCAGCCATGTTATATAACTCCGCTTTGGATCGTTTGATAGGACAGTTGATTGAGTTAATGTCAGCAGGATTCTTTAGTAGGGTTCTGCCTTGGTTGAACTCTTTTCTGGGCCCATTTATTTACTTAATTTGTTTACTTTTCAATTGACAGCCACTTACTTTTACCAAGCTACATTGTTAGGATACAGTCCATTACCTGTTGTTTACCAGACTGTCATTCAAAAAATAATCAGAAGAGAAGCTCAGAGGCTCAGAAACTCTCTTCTGATTGGCAGACTGACAGTAAACACCCTGCTCTGGAAATATAAAATTACATTAAGATATCTTTGTGCTTAAATGAGTGTAAATATGGGATCGTTCATGAAACCAAAAAGTTTGTAGTCATGTTTAATCCACGTTTTTTTACTAAATTGTCAAAGCAAGACACTCAGACGTCGTACCTCTTTCTGAACCTGTGAGGCCTTTTGCTCAGCCTGTCTCAGCTGGTCCCTCAGGGAGAAGATCTCCCCAACGCCTCCGTTCCAGCCGGTCGGTGTCACAGGCTTCCCATCAAATGAAATATTCTTCTGGATGGAGGCGTCGACCAGGCGACAGTTTCCAGACTGCGCCATGGTCATGTAGCTCTCTGTCATGACCTCATCAGAGCCGGTTTGTATCTCCTTCACCTCTGTGTCCTCCCCTGCATCTTCCTCCTTCAGTGAGAGGTAGACGCTGGAGCTGTGAGAAGGACGGAAAGAAGTAAAAACAATACAATAAAGTTTTAGTTTCATGATGTTGATAAACAAAGGTCAATGTTGTTGAGAAAATATCAGAGAGCTAAGAGGGTATTCTTTGTTTTATCACATCAGGAATGTAGACCTTTCAATACAGTGTACACACAATCTGATAAAGAATGTGGAAACTGTATTTATTAGGCTTGGTAGAATGACAGATATTGTTTCCCCAGGTGTGTGTGAGTACTAGTTTTGTGACCTATTTAGGACTTGTTCCAGCATAAACGAGTGTGTGTGTGTGTGTGTGAGTGAGTGTGTGTGGTTCAGGTATTACTCAAGTTATAGGACCTACATCTGCTTACACAGCTACATTATGGGGACTTGTCTTCCTTACAGGGACAAAAATATTGTCTTGATGACGTAAATGATAAAAAGTGAGGACATGTGGATAGATTAAGTTTATGTTAAGGTTGGGATAAGGGTTACGGCTAAAGTTAGAGAAAGACTCCAGGAAAACAATGTAAGTGAATGTCTCAGGACATATTTTGTCACCGCGTCACATAAAACCTTTATAGGCGTGTTATTAAAGCTGAGCTCTACTAATGAACCATTGGTGCCAGCACTTCTGTCTGACTCCTCATATGACACAACAAACCATCAACCAGGACCTGAGGTGAACTTCTGTGACAGTTGGTGTTATTCCTGAGGTAATCCCCTCAAACTGATCCAGTAAGCACAAATAATGAATGAGTGGTCGTTGGCCTCTCACCACGTCCTCTGTCTCTGCAGCAGCTGCAGCCTCTCACTGAGACGTCTGTTGTCCTCCTTCAGGGTCTGACACTCCTCCCTCAGCATTCGGCACTCCTCCTTCAGCAGGTCCACGTCACCTGAGGGGAGGGTCAGAGATGAATATACTTTAAAAGGATGTCACTCAGGACAGCTCATCTTTTAATCTGACTGCTCAAGGTCTTCAAATCACTGCAGCAGGTACAGAACGACTCTCTTGCTGAGAGTTGGAGGAGAAACTCAACAACCCCTTTCTGTCAGATGAGAAGCCACAGCCAGTTATCTTAGCATAAAGATTATCATTATTATTATATCTACATGTTTAATCTGTACAAAACATCACAAAGGTTATAATTCACAGTTGGACTATTTCCTAATCTTGACCAAGATGTGTTGACAGGGTACCATTAGTTCAAAGACTGTTCCCTTAAAGCTGATCTTAGCTATGATTTACAGATTATTACAACTTAATGAAATAAACAGAGACGTTCCACTCCCTTAGATGATGCTCCGCTGCAGAGCCCAGCGGTGACATCATGTGTTGGATGTGTGTCCCGCCCCCTGCTGACATCATGTCCCTGTTATTCGTGGCCCTGGAAACTCATTGGCATATTGCATACCCAGCTCCTTATCCTAACCCAAACCATCACAACTAAATGCCTAACCCTAACCTTAACCAAACTCTAACCACTAAAACCAAGTCTTAAACCTCAATCAGACCTTTGAAATGTGAGCACTGGCCAAAATGTCTCCAATTTCCCAAAATATCCTCACTCCTTAGATACAAGTACACACATAAGTAAACTCCTACCCTACAAACAGTGGACTTTCAGTATTTGCCAATCAAGTGTGGGCAGCTATTTCAAGAGTAATTTTGAGAAAAAAAAGAAATGCTGAATTTTTGTCTTCTCTAACAGTGTAACTGGATTTGTAATGGGAGACACACAAATCTGACCTCCACAGCCTACACTGGAACTGTCTGCGACAAGAATGTTTACAAATGTCTTCTCATAGGTAGATCATATAAAAAAAAAAATTCAACCATTAAAACATTGTTGCTGTGAAAAAAATATTCAGAAAATAAACATGTAGTGTTGCACTATGTTAGCACTAGAGTATCTATCTAGAAAAATCATCAAAGTATGGGATATATAACCATACAGTCGACATTAGCAGCTGTTTATGTAGTAGACTTTAAGTAGTGGTAGTTTTGTTGGTCCTTATGTTGTCAGTGGTGCAGTGTCTGGTCTGAATCCTGAGTGTTGTTAGTGCCTGGAGCATCAAAACTGAGGGTGGAGGTGGCTTTGATCTCTCCTGATTTACACGCAGAGAGGAGTAGGGGGATACGTTCTAGAAAACCAGGAGTGACTTAGGTTTTGCTGCGACATTAGCAGAGAAGAATGTGTGTATGTATCAGGCACAAAGCACAATTTATTAGTGGCCATTTACTGTGTCTGCACTGACGTAAACCATGAGGTCGTCTGTTGGCGAGATAAGCAAGAAAACACACACTCATTGCACTAATGCATTGCCTTGCCCCTTACCCTAACCTTCAAAATAAAATGCCTTACCATTAACTTTAACCTAATTCTAACCCTCAAACCCTCCTTTGAAAAAAGTTAGGACCAGACAAAATGTCCCCATTCCATAAGGTATATGCTCAAAATGGTCCTCACAAAGATATAAGTACACTTACACACACCCACACACACAAACGCACACACACGCACATGCAAACACACGCACACACACAAACACACACACCACTCCCCATGCAATCACTTTATAAATTATAACATTTATTACCTCCTAAAAATGATTAATGCTCTTGGCTGCAGGATGCTGACATGATTTGTTTTCATAATAGCAGCTATAAAGACTGATCATAGGCTGTTCCTGTTTGTAGTGAGCCGGACAAATTCCATAGTGTATGCACAGACACCAGGTCCTTGTGTAGCTGATACTGTAACACAAGGTGTGAGGCCGAGGTGTAAAACAAAGACTTAGTGTATTTAAACTCTGTTGTGCTACAAGTCAAATATTGTTGAAACCACTTCCACTCTGCCTGGCTTCTTTCACATCCATCCATGTCTTCGTCTTCTGTTAATACATGGTTCTCCTCCCTCCATCCTCCTCATCCCTCACCCTCTCTCCTCTCGGCCTCCCTGCGCTGACTCTTCATGCTGATCTCGGCCCTCAGCGTGGTGATCTCCAGCTCGTACTCCAGCGTCTCCTCACTCAGGCGCTGAAGCTCAGCCCGCCGGCGACACAGCTCCTCCTGGAGAGAGGCAATGTCGTTCTCCCTCTCTCCCGCCGCCTCCTCTGCGGCCTGTTGCAGGAGGATCACCTCCTCCTGAGCCACGCGCAGCTCCTCCTGGGCCTCGGCCAGCTCGCTCTCCTTCTCCTCCTCCAGGCTGTCCATCTCCTCCTGTACTGAACGCAGCTGGGCTGTAGAGGAGGAGAATGGTGGGTTTTCTTAATGTTGCGTGGGTGGGAATGCAGCATCAGTGTGTGTGTGTGGGGGGGGGGGGGGGGCAGTGTTTGGAAGAGTTGCTGATGTAACTGATGGTAACAAATTAGTTTCTATGGTCAGATTCTGATTATTAGGTTGAGGAAAGAAAACGCTTCCCTGCTTTTCTATAAGCAAGTGGTCGTAAAAACACATCCTTCCAAATCACTGAGCCCGATCGTTGCAAGCCTTTATCATGTTCTAATCTAATTAAATATACTGATGAAGTCCTTCTGTCTGTAACTAGTCAGACAAAAGAAAACATACAAGATAGAACTGTTGTGCATATATAAATATATAATAAATATACATATAACTCTTGACATAAACTAACTATTGACTTACTTGACACATGTAATATGTAATATTTGATTTAGATTTCTGATTCCATTATGATCAGGTGTGGGGGGAAATATCAATACAGCAATAAATCCTCATCCTCATGATATGTTTTATTTATTTGGTTTATATACTGTTTGTAGTTAAATCGTTTGCCTGTTTATGGTTATTTAACATTGGAATGATGGCATTTATATGAATGGCTTGAAATATTTAAATTATCACAGAATCGCTGATCATCACTGATGGCTTATCGTCATCACAGTCCCTGGATCGGGGATGTGAGTAACCCTGCGGTTCCTTCCCCTAGCACTGATACAGTAAGAGTTATAGTTATGTTTACTGTCTGGGTTCCGACAGAACTTGATTGCGAAGAGAAACCTTCTTGTTTTGTTACCTTGTAGATTCTGGATCTGGCGAGTGAAGGCTTCCGCCTGATGGGCAGTGGCCAGACGCTCGTCCTCCAACAGACCTGGAGGAGGGAAAAGGAGAGGAAGAATAGAGGATGAGGAAGAGGAGAGGCATTGGGGGAGAAAGAAAAGAGGAAAATGTCAGTTCATCAGGCCAATAGAAAGATGACAACTTGATAAGCAGTTCAACCTTGAAGCATGACTGAACGACAAAAGCAGTTTTTTGTGAGAGTCTGTTGAACATGATGTGAGCATTTGTATAAGATCTATTAGTATATTCATTTATAAAAATCAGTTAAATTAGAACATGTATTTTATATAGTCATCAGGCAAAATTAAGTCGGCCATTTTTAGTTTTTGGTTTGTTGGTAATTTTGACTTTCATCAAATCATTGTTCAGGCAGATTCATTGATGGTTTAAAAACAGCTATAGTTTAGAACTCAAGGTTTCACCTGAGCCTCCATATTTATTATAATTTATTTGTTTCGTTAAGTATTTCTATTTATCTCTTGGGGTTTTGTGTTATGACTCCATGCTATATGACGTCAAGGAGCTTGCATCACACCCACTGAGGGCCTCTGACGTTGGTGATCCCCTGATTTTTCCCCTTGTACCATCATCAGGTCAAATGTTAATGATTCAGGCAGATTCATTGATGGTTTAAAAACAGCTATAGTTTAGAACTCAAGGTTTCACCTGAGCCTCCATATTTATTATAATTTATTTGTTTCGTTAAGTATTTCTATTTATCTCTTGGGGTTTTGTGTTATGACTCCATGCTATATGACGTCAAGGAGCTTGCATCACACCCATTGAGGGCCTCTGACGTTGGTGATCCCCTGATTTTTCCCCTTGTACCATCATCAGGTCAAATGTTAATGAGTCCAACACTTGTTTTATGTATCTGATAATTCCCACCAGCCTTAGCTTGTTTTGTAATAAGCAAATATCAGTGAGTAAACACACTAAACTGAGATAATGAGGACAGTAAAACATCCTGTTTGCTAAACATCATCATGTCAGCGTTTGCTGAATGTCAGCAGAAACCACTACACTGAAATGTGTTGGGGCTATTTAAAGGTAGAAAATTGAATAAGGTCAAAACATTACGTCAAGAACAAAGTCTTTATTTTAGGCTACATGTCCTTTTATATGGAGAATAACTGCAGGGTTTAGCGAAGAGGACCCAAATGCAGGCAGAGAAGCTAGTGAATGTGAATATAATGAGAACAAAACAAACACAGGCTTAAAGTGTCCAGGGTAATGGTAAACAACACAATAGGTTAAAGACCTAAATAAAACTAAACTGAAACAGAAAGGAAATGTTAAAGTTAACCAACAAACTGGCAAAGACAACACACAGGGAATGAACCTCAAAAACAAAACAGGAAATAAAAAACTGAAAAGGGCAAGCTAAGAGAAATCCAACACACAAATGACAAAACACCTTTTATGTATCAGGACTTGTGCAAGAGTCGAATCTGAAGACAGAACCACATAAACTCTTTTGTAGAGGAGGAAATGTTAATGTAAATGTAGTAATGGTCGACTTGGAGGTTATCATTGTTACATCTGCCTGATATTTAATTTGTAATCGTTTTTTAATTTCTCTCAAGAAAGAGTGGGATTGTTTCAAGACTCTGGATCCAGAAGAAGTGGTTCCCCTTGCTGGGGATTTTATTACTTTTTTCTTCTTCTTAAAGCCGATTGTTCCCTTATTTAATTATGACTTGATTCTCAAAATATTATGGGTATTTTTCAAATTAAATTACAGCTTTATTTTTGTAACATCATGACTTCCTTCTCAATTACGTCCACATTCTTGAGGTTATCTCTCTGAAGCCTGTAGTCTTGAGTTTTAACCTTCTAAATAACATTCAAATCATTTCAAATAATTTTTTAGAGGGCTTTTCAAAAATACAGGAGATACTGTGTCTACAAAGACTGGCTTTTGAATGTTATTTCAACGCTGTGAGTACAAAATTCCATTCACCCACATTATATTGGATATTAATATATTTGGAGGAGGAAACCTAAAACCAAAACAACAATCTCACCATGACTCGATATCCAGAGGGAAGAGAGGGGAAATGTAGTTTGAAAATACAGTTATCGAAGTTCATTGTAACGTGCCTGGGCCCCTTTTTACCACTTCTCACACATTTGGCCACATTGTCACTGCTGTATTCCTCCTAGCCCTCATCTTCCGATGTTACCAGTTGGTTCACGGCGTCCAGTCTACCAATGATTGTTAAAGGAGGAGTGCAGTGATATCCTTGAACTTTTCCTACACCTCAGCTTATGTCATTCTTTTACCATGGTCGACCCCCTCTGATGCTCCACCTCCCCCCCCAGCAGCTGCCAGACCCCTGAGCAGCTGACTGTTCCCACAGGAGTTTACCAACAGGGATTTCTCAGTGTGGTCTTTAGGACACCCGGTCTGGAAGCTTCCCTCAGCTTGCACGCAGTTGTCTGAGGAATGTCTCTGCCGCTGCCTGACAAACAACTGAGCTCATGTCTTTTAGTAGGACACACACACACACACACACACACACATACACACACACTGAGCTCACTGCAGCCCAATACCTAAGGTCTTACTCACTACCAGTGTCCCTGAACATGCAGCTCATAATTTCTAAGGTATGATGTGATGCTCCATTTAGCAGCTATGAGGAACAGAGTCTGTCAGTAACCGCATATAAACATTTACGCTTGTATCAGGTTCAGCTCCTGATGAACAGGAGACGTCACGGATGGAAAGTTAAGCTGTTCAGGTGGAAAAGGAAGAGGATTTTCTTCTGTGTGAATAGGATTATGAAACTGTAAACAAACAGGGCGATGATTGGAAAACGTTTTTGTGGATTGTTATATATTTGACTATTTTTTCTTGAATAGCATGTAGAATGCAGGGGGAGGAAGAAACCCCAGTGGTCTTATTTAGAAGCCTCAAATTAATACGATTAAAAATTTCACAAAATGAGACAATACAAAATGCAAGAGAATAATATGACTACATATGACAGTCAGCAGATTAAAATCACCCAAAACACTGATAACTCATTGTAATTTGATGTAATGCCGCAAATGGAGCTGCTGTGATGTTTTTACTTTGTGATCATCATCATCATCATCATCATCATCATCATCGTCATCATTATTATCATCATCATCATCCATAAAAATTGAATTATTCATTTTACTGAACAGTCTTAATAGTTAAGGTTAAGATGTTGAAATGTCCCAAACAGGAATCCATAACCTTTACATTTTACAACCTACATTGATTCATAGGGAGGGACTAGTCCATTAGACAGAAGGACCATAAAATCATGGTTAGTCACATTTTTAAATCTTCACCCATTATCTTCTCACCACTATCCCGATGGTCGGGTGGGTGAAGTGTTTGGGTCCACAATTAAATTTCAGAGTTTCAGGGGTAAACAGTGTTGAAGCCAAATCCAATACAATTGAAGTAAATGGCGACCACTTCTTCAAAAATACAAACACTGAAAAAAAACTGAAAATGTCTCCACACTGCCTCTGTGGTGCCATCCCAGTGTCCGTTAGCCCAGACATTTAACTGGATACAGCATCATTGACACCATGTTTTTCATGTTGTCCTACTCCTGGTTACTGCTGCAGTAGACAATGAATTTTTTGGTGAACTATCCCTTTAAGAGAAATATATATATTCCTAAATCTGGGTTTAACGCTCATATTTTGAACATTTTCACTTAGCCCCTACATTGTTGAGGATTAGAGAATTTAAGACACATGAAAAAAGAGATAGTGTGGATCATTGTAGCAAACAGTAGCAGTGTCACACTAACACATGCACGTCCAAGCCTTAGTGGAATTGTAATAAAAGTAAAATGAAAGTTATTTCATATTTAAATATTGAGTGTTACTCTTTTTACCACAGTTGGTAAAAATGAGACACTGTGCAGCGTTTTAACTCCTCGGCTGCCTCACTGGTTTCTTTTACAAGTTGATGGTGTCTGCTCACTTCTGAACTGCAAAAACAAGATGACAAACTGCACAGCAGATTGCAGATGTAAAGTGAGGTTTTCTAGGCCACAGCTACTGGGATTTATTGATGTGGATACATTTAAATGTTTTAAAAACAAATATTTAAGTTAATATCTGTTCGACTGATGTGTTTTCAGAGAGCTGTAGCTGATGAGGCCCATTCCCCCTAAATGTTGTTAGTCTCACCAAAAATCTGCATTTCACAAATCTTTATGACAGAGATGCTGCGGAAATCATTGAGAAACTATGAGAATAACATCCAGGTTAATAAATGGCAGAAATGTCCCTGTATATACCATAACATTTGATTTACGTTCAGGGTTTTGAAGTTGATGGATGATGCACTGGATTAGATCTTGATTATTGATTTATTGATCAGATGACTGTTTGTTAATAATAGAACAAATATGAAAGTGTCTGACCTTGCAGCTCATTGAAGGTCTCCTGGTGTTTGTTGGACGTCTCCCTGGCGTCATCCAGCTCCAGCAGCAGCTGCAGCACTTGGGCCCTCAGCTCCTCCAGCTCCTCTTCCTCCGTCAGCGGCTCCTGCTCCTCCCTGCCCTTGTCCTCGCCCTCCTCCTCCTCATCCCTCTGCTTCTTCTCCTCCCCATCCTCCTCCCGGTCCCTCTCCTGGTCCATCTCCTCCTTCTCGTTGTTCTCCTCCAGGACGCCTCTCTCCTTGGCTGTTATCTCGTTGTCCATGGTGGGGCTGATCTCTGCTTTTAGATCGCAGGGGTCATCTGAGGGAAAGAGGGCACAGCGTAGATTAGCAAAGAGGATGTCCTATAGGGAAGAGAGGGAGACAGAGGGGGAGATTTACAAGTGATAAAAACTCCTTTGTCATCACCTAAATTCAGCCGTGGCTCAAACTCAGCATAGATTGTTTTCTTGAATCAACAGCACCATCTTGTGATAAGAGTTCATTGTGCACCTACCTCTCTATTCAACTCATGTGCCCTATAATAACATGATCATTTAAACATGTAGAATAACAACAACTTCACAAGATCAGAGCTGAGTTTATGTCAGAGAAAAAACAAGAAAACCTTTGACTTGGGGAAGCAAAGATTATAATAATGCAGACGACTGTCTAGCATGTCAGGGGTCATATACAATTTATATGTCAAGAGGAAATGATGATGATGAAATACATGTTCATGAGAGATGATTCTGAATCTTCACACACGCATCCCTTTGTTTTACACCCTTACAACTGCACTGAGGGTGTAAATGTTTAAACCAGTAGGTGGAGCGAGTTAGCCGACCCAATGCAGAGAGAGAGGGAGTAGGCCAGTATGCTGAAGCAATCACTATGACTCACCGCTCAGCAATGCACCTCGAAGTCCACAGTAACACATGCTACCACTCATAGTAAGAGAGATGTGACAAAACACTCGTCTTTCTCATATTACACTCTGTCACATCACGTTGATTTAGGTTTTTGTTGCTGTTTTGTGGAGGTTTTCCTGCCTTGTTGTTGACAGCCTGCCTGGCCCGCACTGGGAGCCGTTGTTTTTAATGTGGGCCTGTAAAGCTTAATGGGACAGTGTAGGAAATGATGTAGGGCCAATCAAATAAACTTGGTTTGACATTACGAAAGCTGCTGCGAAGGCAGAACGCGGAGCAGGTCAGAAAACACAAAGGGAAGGCATCATTTACAACGCAACAACACGACGGCAAATTCCCCTTCGACGTCTTTTCACATTAGTCCCAAGAGATTTGCTGTGAGGCGGGAAAGGGCCACAGCTAAATGGAGATGAAATGTTGTGTAAAGTGTGGGGGTGCTTTTTTTCCCCTTTTAGATGTAAAACATCAGTTTCATTCTCATGCAGTTAATCTCGATTTCATTACACACTAGCCTGCTGTCATTAATCTTTTATTTCTCAGTAACTTAAACTTTAATTGATATGAAGCAGGGCGGCACGGTGGTGCAGTGTTTAGCACTGTGTTGTCGCTGCAGGAAGTGCTTGGAATCCATGATCAGCCTGGTTCTTTTATGCATGGAGTTTTCATGTGCTCCTGGAGTAAGGCTGAAGGTTAAAAATTCCAAAAATGAATGTGAGTGGTTTGTCTCTGTATCGCTGTTTTCGGACAAGCGTTGAACAGATAATCTCCTGACATTCTCCAGAGGGGCTGTAAGTGAGAACGTGTCCCAGTAAGAGCCGCTCTACTCTCTTCTGCTGGCCCACTAGTAAAAACTCTGCATAATGTCCATGTGAGAAAAGAGCAGATCCTCTGCAGGCTTCACCACAGGCCAGTGGGCGTGTTGATGAAACAAACACAAAGAATACAAATATCTCAGGATGAAAAAGCTGCACCACACACTTAGACAACACAGAAAAAGGTGTCAAGAGAGCTTTTGGTGAAGGAACCGATGCCGGTATGTGATGTAAACAAAATCACATGATCTCCACAGGGGAATTGATTTTGAATGCATCTGAGCGAAGAATCTCCTGCTACATGTCTCAAACATCAAAGGCAACGAGCGGAGACAGTTCAACCCAATTCTGCGGAGCTGCTCCTGAGTTGTACACGGTGTGTACCCCCATCGCTCGCCCAATGTCAGCCGGGATTAGCTCCAGCACCCCCTAGACCCTTAAGAGGATATACAGGAAAGATAATGGATGTCTGGATGATATGAAGCATCACAAATCCATTTTTCGAGCGGCCTCTCAAAGTCGCTGGTTGTATTCAGAAAGCAGTGTGAGTATGAGAGAGGGGAGTGGCGTCTGCTGAGAGAAAGGAAGGAACAGAGAGGAGAGAAGGTGCAGCAGGGGACAGAGCCGAGCGTTAACTAAAGATCTACCTAATTAAGAGTGATGCTCACCAGTGTAATCTCAGCTCAGGGGAGGCCTCCATCTCTTGAGGTAATTATTCCTCTGCCTTGTTGTTCCCCTCACGATACATGTAACCATTTCCATTAAAACCAAGCACATTTTCATCATATTTAAATATGACAGCAGCGATCTGTGCCCTTATTCAGTCCTGTTAATTTAAACATCACTGACCCTGAGGGCCGCGCAAAGAGGTTTCATGAGCACGGGGCTATTTTGTCATTAAACTTTGATGCCGGAGTAATGAGATAGTCATAAAGAGAAAGAGAGGGAGCTAGGGCCTTGTGGCAGCGAGAGTGAGAGAGTGAGCGAGTGAGAGAGTGAGAGAGTGAGAGAGTGAGAGAGTGAGAGAGTGAGAGAGTGAGAGAGTGAGAGAGTGAGAGAGTGAGAGAGCATGAGCTGCTTGTATATATAGCCAGCGGCAGTTAAAGGCCATCAAGAGACAAAAGACTTCCCAGTGAATATCACTCACATCTAAATCCTGCAGGGATGTTGAGTTCAGGGTGTAATAACTCTGGAAGATTTGGCTCCAGTGATTTGAGCTGTATTTTATTCTCTGGGTGTGGAGCTGCAGTATCCACAGTGTCCTCCGACTGACTCTTACTACAGCCGATCATGAGCAAACTGATATACTGTTCCAGTAACAGTGAAAAGGAACCAGTACTGTGCAGTTTTTTACACACTTTTACGGCCTTCATCCTCCAGTCTCATCCCTTCATCCTCCCTACCTTCATCCCTTCACCCTCCTTCCCTCATCCCTTCATCCTCCCTCCCTCATCCCGTCATCCTCCCTACCTCCATCCCATCATCCTCCTTCCCTCATCCCTTCATCCTCCCTACCTTCATCCACCTTCCCTCATCCCGTCATCCTCCCTACCTTCATCCCTTCACCCTCCTTCCCTCATCCCTTCATCCTCCTTCCCTCATTCCTTCATCCTCCTTCCCTCATCCCCTTATCCTCCCTACCTTCATCCCTTCATCATATTTCCCTCATCCCTTCATCCTCCCTACCCTCATCTCTTCATCCTCCTTACCTACATCCTCCTTCCCTCACCCCGCCATCCTCCTTCCCTCATCCCGTCATCCTCCCTACCTCCATCCCATCATCCTCCTTCCCTCATCCCTTATCCCTTCATCCTCCCTACCTTCATCCTCCTTCCCTCATCTCCAACCTCCTTCCCTCATCCCGTCATCCTCCCTACCTTCATCCCATTATCCTCCTTCCCTCATC